>NC_091195.1:30321271-30513771 GCF_040958095.1 Procambarus clarkii
GATATTCACTGACCGAGGTAGAGAATTTTACAACAAGTCAGTTCAAAATTATTTTAATAAGAAAAATATTAAATTATATAGTGTATTTTCGGAAATGAAATCTAGCATAGTGGAGCGAGCCATCAGAACTTTAAAACATAAACTGTATCATTATATGACTCAAGCTAATTCATTAAAATACACCCACATCCTCCCTAAAGTTGTGGACGTGTACAACCACACTTTCCACAGGATGCTAAAAAATACTCCTCATGCCATTCATAAGTTGCAAAATATTGAAGATATACGAAGACAGTTTAAGGTTATGTATTTAAACAATGACTCCTCCATAACTGCCATCAGTCCACGGTTGCACCTTGGACAGCATGTGCGATTGGCAAAGCGCAGGAATATATTTCACAAAGGCTTTTGGCACCAAAATACAGAAGAAATATTTGTAGTGTCACATATTGACAGAACACATCCAATCCCGACATATAAAATCAAAGATTTAAACAACGAGACGATCAGTGGTATGTTTTATGAGCAAGAATTGATTCCAACATCCCTTCCAGACTATTTTCCTGTAACGGTATTACAGTCTAGGAAAACATCGAAAGGACACAGAGAATATTTCGTCAAGTGGAGAGGGTACCCAGATTCTGCCAATAGCTGGATTAAAGCTCAAGACATCGTCAAATTTAACAAAAAATGACAGTTCAAGAGGACTCTCTCGTAGAGAAACATCATCAGTTGTTATTTTTATTAAACAATTTATCACCCAAGAAGCGGAATAAACTAATCAAGGCTTTAAAACGGCAGGAAATTGAATCAATTTGTGAAATTTTTGCCAATTTTCTGAAACGAAACATCCCAGTTCAACCTCAGATAATTAATGGCTTACAGAGATATCAGAATGACATACGATCTGTAGCGCGTAAGAAAACTCCTTTATACAAAAAGAAGCTCATACTGACCTCCAGACGTGGTGGGGCGATATTAGCAGCTCTGCTACCTTTGGCTGTATCGTTAATTTCCTCCCTAATAAGGTAATTGCGTAAATAAGTAACGAGAGAATAAAATGGTGAAAGAATATTGCCTGGTACCACGATTCATAGCTGAAAAATATTTATTTAATAAAAACAAGAACTCACCATCACCTCCTAATGCTGTGGGTCTGCCCTCCCCCGGAGGTGATGGTAGTGAAAGTATGTCCTTCTCTTTAAAAAACGAATCCAACTCAAGTAATAATATTGGGGGAGCCCGTAACCTACCCACCTGCGACTCTGGTAGGGGCGATGGGGGGGTGGGGGAAGAGGACACTCCTTCCTCCCACCTGACAACAACGGGCTGTGGGCGGTGTTGCCGTAGTAGCACCTCCAGACGGGCGGGGCTGGTCACACACCCTTTAAATGACATTGGGGCCCCCGGCGACCGTCGCCCGCCGCCACCCTTAAAAAGAAAAAAAAAAACGCGGGCTGCCCGGCGCGACCATCGCCTTTTAAAAAAAAAAATAAATAAAAAAAGGGGACATTCCATCCTCCCGCCCGAAGTGCAAGTAATTGTTGCTGGCCACACTCCACATAAAGCCACCATCACACCCCAAAATCCAAGTCTGGACAACTTAATAAATGTGAATTTTAAAATTGAGGAAATTCCTCATGTCAAAGCATTATTGAACATGTTTGGACAAAACAGCCAACAGGTGATGTGGGATAGTCGCGGAAATTTATTAAAGCCTGTACAAAATTTAAATATTTTAGATATAATTAAAACTCTAGCCTTCACAAAGGGACAATTTAGGGCAAGTGACAAGGAAGATGTAAGGGTTTTACTGAGGGTGGCTGGCATAGACCCAACCCTCATACGTAATTATCGTGCCAGATCACAGTTAAAAGGGGGGAGGGGTATCCATAGGAGACCCCATTGGGAGCCGTATTGAAGACCTATATGAAGACCATCTTAAAGACCACCATATTCAGTTGCATATCCACCATGGAGCAAGCTTCTAGACCCACTCCTCCCCCAGCTACACCCCCAGAAGACAAATCTCCCTTATTAAAGAAGTTGGTTGCTACTCAGCGGTACTACAAGTATGTCGAACACAAATGTAGATTGATATATGCATTGTGGGATTGTTATGACCGTCTTGTGTTGAGTGCCCCTCCAGAACGGTTTTTTAAGTCATTTGGAGAGACGGTGAAACGTTATGAAGAATATTCATCCCAGGAAATCCAGACGGAGATATGGCAAATGGAAAAATTAACCTTCCAACATCGAGACCAGATTACAGCCTTCGAGACTGGACGGAGTGTGTATGGACTTTTAAGGTAGGGAAGGCAGCCTCTACCCCACACCCCTACATTCCTCCCCCTCCAGGTGGGGGACACAGGTGTATTTAAAGGCCTCCACCGTCACCCTCGGTCACCATAGTTGACGACGACTCTTCCCCAGTTCCTCTCAACCGCCCCTCCGCCATGGCTTTATCGTCCATTAAGTCAATAGACAGCGACATCACCGACACCCACGCCTTTGGGGTCGGTGATGTGATCGTTTACGATCTCCCCGCTGCTGTCGTGCGTCCCTATGGACTGGCAAGTGTAATTTGGAAATGTTACAACTATGCCCGTGTGGAACGTGAAGGACTGACTCGTGTCAACAGGGCCACAATACGTTACCGGTCTACCCCGGGTGACATTGAAGTGAAGATAGCTCCCCTACCCTCCGACGGTCAAGACATTGTCGAAGAGCCAGTCTTGTTCTTCCGCCCCACCATCGTGGCGCTAATTTCCGCTTTCGGTGCAGGAGCACCCTTCGAGTCCAACCCTATAGCTCAGGAGCAAGTGCAGTCTTCCGCCGACATCCACTACATCACCAATGTCACCCTGGATACTGCCAAAAATAGGCTATACTGGCTGAAAACAGCCCTAACAAAGGTTGGCAATCTCATGGTAAGAACTCCAACCATGTTTCGGCTGGTGGTGCCCCATGGGCTGGGGGCCTCCCGTGATGGCATGGACAACTGGCACAAGGACGTCGGGCCCATGCTCATTTCGCTCAACGCTGAGCTGGGCAAGCATAACAAGGAGCTGGTAATCCTCAAACGTCCCTCTACCGTCACCCCATCGATGGTACCCCTCCCGAATGATGATCCCAGGGGAGAGGGTGATAGTAAAACTATCACCCTAGATGCAGTGGAGGGGGAGGGTGCCACCACTCCAGGAAGCTCTTCTCGTTCTACACCACCAGCACCACCACCCACCCCCAGGAAGAAGAGACACCTACAAGAGTACTCATCCACCTCCAGCGCTGCTCCACCCCCACCCACAACATCTGGCACGGCCAAACGACGGATCGAAACCACTATTGACTTCGACCCCCTCTCAAATCATCGTATTGACACCATCCTCGATGGAGAGTCACAGGAAATATTCCTGTTATCCTCATCACCGAAAAAACAACGAAAGCTGTAACCATCAACACTCAAAGAAGAGGTGCCAGCACCACCGCAGTCAGTAACAGCAGCAGCAGCAGCAGCAGCAGCAGCAGCAACAGCAGTACCTCCATCTACAACAGCTTCGGTGGTGGTAGCAGTAGCAGTTCCACCGACGACGGTGACAGTGTTGTCAGCGGTAATGGTAGCGGCAACGGTACCACCAACTACAGCAGTTCCGGCGGTGACAGCGGCAGCAACAGTACCATCATCGCCGGCAGCGGTAACGGTAGCGGCAGCAGTACCACCAACTACAACGGTTCCAGCGGTGGCAGCAGCAGCAGCAGCAGCAGTACCGTCAGCGGTGGCAGCGGTGTCAGTGGTACCAACAGCTCCCCCAGCAGCAGCGGCAGCGGCAGCAGTACCAACAGCTGCTGCTCTTTATATGTAATTTGTTATGGGGGAACAAAATGTAGTTCCCCCTGTTGTAGTTCTTTTAAAAGTAATATTTCCTTAGTAGATTAATAAAATAAAATATAAGTAATGATGTTTTATTCCCACCCCAGTCAGTACATAACTTAACAATGGACGAGGAACACTACATATACCTCACTAGCCTCGACCAAGAAGATATATACAACAACACAAGTTCAGCATTTACAAACACCATCCCCACTCTACATTTAAACCCTTCCATTAAACATGAAGTGGCCTTAGTCAACATACTCCTACCCAGACGAATTAACGCTATCATCAAGGATGAGGGGGAGTCTGGTATAGACGTCTATGCTACTTTTAAGCGAGGAACTCTTTCTAAAAGCCCAGAACATCTCATCTACACCTTCCTCCCCAAAACCAACATATTATCCAGAAACATCACATTCATCACGAGTGAGCTTAGCCGACAAATAATCACCGACATGAAGCTTAGCTTCCGAGGTGATTTCAAAATATACTTCTCAGAAAGAGAACCAATCCTCACCTATGATCAATCCTTAGAGCGAGTATTACTATCCTCCACTCTTAACAATGAAGGCACTGGTTCCTTATATTCTCTTAGCCTTCAATTTAAACACAGAATAGCTAATGTACTTGGTTTTGACAGCAGTCGCAAATACACCATTTATCAGGCAAAATCAGATGACATTACAGCAGCCTCCAAGGTCGTGGCCTCATTCCCCCCAGACAATGACGGGGGTTGTGACTATTTACTCATTTATAGTGACGTCATCGAGCCGGATCGTTACGGGGGACAAATTGTAAATATCTTAGATGCAATCAATTATCATGACTCTTATTCTAGAGGGGCTCATCCCCTAGTGTACAAGACATTAAATACTAACACGTTGGAGAAGGTGAGTATTAAGATAACAGACCAGTTTGGGCGAAAGGTTAGTTTTGAAGATGGGAGGTCGGTTACGGTAGTCTTACACCTCCGCCCTAAGGTATAACAATATAATCTATATAAATATAAATAAATATATATATATATATATATATATATATATATATATATATATATATATATATATATATATATATATATATATATATATATATATATATATATAGAAGTGTTTACCCACATCATCGGTTATTATAAGAAGAGGAGTCGGGATGCGAGTACCTTTCCACACACCCTCCCAGAAGGAGTATGGGGAGATCTTCTCCCCCCTCTCTGGGAGATACGGGGTGAGGGGGGGAGCGATGAATGACATACGCACATTCCAAGCGCCTTATCTCAGATCCGGTGGTGGTTTTTTTGGGACCTTAGCCGGCTTGGCTCGACGAGCCATACCATTTTTCATGAAAACTGTAACGCCGACTGCTATCGATTTTGGGAAAAATGTTCTTGGTGATTTAACCAGTGGTAGACGGGATGTAAAGAGCTCTCTGAGAACTCACGGTATTGATGCTCTTAAGACTGTGGGGAAGAAATTGGTAGCAGGCGGGAAAATTAAAAGACTCTCTAGGAGAAGAAAAAATAAAAATAATAAATGTAAACGAGCCCTTGGGTATAAAAATGATGTATTTTCACTACAGTAAGCAGTCATACTTCACCTTTCGGAGGAGATCATGGCGGAGGCTAGTGGAGCTGGGTTGAAAATCCCTGTAGAATATTATACTTCCAGTATTATTGACCAATTTCCTAGAAGTAACAGAATACGTAATGTGGAGAGTTCAATTGCCTCCACACAGCAAATAGACATTCTACCTGTTAACCTCCCTATTAATCAACGTTTGCGTGATAATTACTTAGAATTCCGCATCCCCGGAACCCAGGGCGCCTTCTTAGATCTAGCTAATATTGTTATAGATTTTAAGGTATCTTTAACGAAAGATGACGATACCACAAAATTGGAAGAGGATGACCATGTGGAATTTGTTAATGGGTTGTCAAATACCATGTTTAAAGGTGTTCAGGTGTTTTTAGGAGAGCAGGTAGTTGAAACAAATTCTAATTTTAATTATTGGTCGTTTATTAAATTAATTACCTCCATGCCTCCATCAAAAATGTCTTCCTTGGGGAGGATTGGAGCCTTTCGTAGGGACTGGAGTGATGATGGTGTAATCCCTAACGAATTTACTAATACATTTTTTACTGGGGCAACTGCCAAGGATAAAAAATTTATGACCGATTTAAAAGGTAAAGGATTGTCAATGTGTTTTCCCCTACTATTGGACGTAACAACCCTAGACCAATACATATTAGATAATATAGATGTGCGCCTAAGATTGGAGCTCTCCCCACATGCTTGGGTGCTAAATACAAGTGTGGACGATGGCTCTAAGTATCGGCTGCATATGGATTATGCTAAGTTGTGGGTAACACGTGTGTTCCCCTACCCAAGTGCTTACCTAGCCTTAAACAGCTCACTGTTAGCATCCCCCGACCCCATAAGCTATACTTTCAATAAAACCATTTCTAAAACATATGTCCTAGCAGGGAATCAAACTAGTCTCTTAATTGATCAGCCTTGGGCGCAAGTAATTCCTCACAGGATATTCATGGTAATTGTGCCAATGAATTATTTCGCTGGCCTTCACCAAGGTAATGGATTATATTTTGAAAATGCAAAACTGAAAAATATTGCCATGTATTTGAACAATAACGCAATTTACCGAATTGGTGGTGATTTCGACAATCATTATGCCCGCCTTTATTACGAAACTTTGAAGACATTAGGCTTAGAGCGTGATTCACTTCTAGCCTATGACACTTTTAATAAGGGAAGATCGATATTCGCCTTTGACTTAACCACCATTCAAACAAAGGATTCCCTCCCTGTGGAGAAATCTGGCAACTTGCGTATGGAGCTTGAGTTTGGCGGTGGTGTTACATATAACAGGCTGGTTTTACTGTTTGGGGAAACGACCGGGGTACTATCCATCGACGGACAGAGAACTGTTCTGTGTGACGTGCGAGCTTAAAAACATAATGAATTGTAATGATATAAATATTAATTTAAAAAATAATCTAGGGGATCGAGCACTCTACCTAGGTTGTTATAATGCTGATGAAATAGAACATTTAAATATCTCATCAAGAAAACCTATTGTTCTCATAACTAATATTTTACCATCACATAGCAGATTAACTATGGGACATTGGGTAGCTATTTATGTTGATAAAGTTAAACATCGAATGTTTTTTTTCGATAGTTATGCAATGTCGGCGGTTACTTATGGACATTATTTTCAAGGATTTATTAAAACTAACACAATAACAAAGGTGTTTGGAATGTGCTACAGACTCCAGAGTGATTTTACCCTTGCTTGTGGACTGTATTGCGTAATGTTCGTCCATAGGGTGAGTCACCTGGGGTTGCCTTCAACAGTACATTACTTACATAATGTATTTTCAAGCGTTAGTTTAAAATTAAATGATAAACGCGCCCTCGCTTATGCGAGACGATATTTTCCTATGAAACATCACTGTGTTAGGACATTTTGTAGAGGAGTAAGGGTTGGTTCTTATAGGTGGTGTAGAGAATATTTTTGTTAGCTAGGCAACCCACCTAACAGGGGGATTACCCCCATATAAAACCCCTCTCACCCCACAACCTCCCTAGAAGACCCCCATCCCCCTTATCCTACAAATGGAAGGCGTCTCCCCAGAAACACACGCAGGGAAGATTGAAGTCCTTGAAGGGCCTGGTTAGTATTACCCTCACTTTCTGGTAAAGATTTATTTTTTTTTCCCACAATAGAAAGTTTGCTCAACCTCTATTTTACCTCTTCTTTTTTTTCAGTGCAATTCTTAGGACCTGTCCACATTTGTAGAGTAGTAATTCTACGAGGAAGGTCTGCCCCAAACAAGATGCTGTTACGTACCCTAATTGATGATGCCTGCTGTAGAGGACACAAGGTCGCTCCTGCAGGGGGAGAGGTATGTACTAACTGTTCTTAGAGGAAATAGAATATTTTTCAAATAAAAGATATAGTCCTATAAATTATTTTCCCCATCTCTTTCCAGAACACTTCAGATGAGAGTCAGAAGGAAAGTCGTCCAAAAGGCAACCAGCCTACTCACCCCACTCCCCCAAGAGAGGGGGGAGGGGGTCAAGACCTCCCCCCACTCACCACGGATGGGGAGACGTCAGAATTCTACTCAGATGAGGAAGGGGAGGTGGAGGGGGGAGAGGGATAGGGGTCATAATTAACTTCTTATACATCATTTGTGATTTTTACCTAATAAAACATTAATAAATTCTTTGATTTTTTTTAACCCCTGGAGGAGATTTATAATTTAATACCCCTATATAAGACCCACTCAACCTCCGCTGGGTGTGGAACTCTGTTACGGTAAAGTCAAGGCCATTAGGTGCGAGGAAGGGTACGGGCGACCACCCTCAACGGGAGGAACCTGTTTTACACCTGCCCCATAGAGGAATGTGGGGGGCATAACTGGCACTCACCCACGAGTGTTTATTATACAAATAAATTCATTTTTACTTAAATATATTGTCATACTTTACTGTATAAATGAACATGATCATAGTGGCACATAATAGATACCTATCTTCACTGTTTTTTCGACTGCTACCACTCACACCTTGGGTGACCTAATATGGAGTGGCACTATGTGGCTCCCCGCTTCTGATTTTCTTATCTGATCTACATACATAGGTGGGGCTATCTGTCACCAAAATATCTACTGAGGAGGAGGAGGAGGAGGAGGAGGAGGAGGAGGAGGAGGAGGAGGAGGAGGAGGAGGAGGAGGAGGAGGAGGAGGAGGAGGTGGAGGAGGTCGGAAAGCTTCAGTTGACGATGCGATAGCATTACACTAGAAGTTTGTGGTTATACCGTTCAGCTCACCTGCTTACATCTATATGGTTGAATTTAAGGACCGGGTTAAATCGTTTGGAATCACGTGACCTGCTAAAGCAGAACATTCATCTACAGACTTAGCTCCTGCAGGGTTTTTCTCCTGTGGTAATTATTATTATTAGTATTATTATAATACTAGCTGTACCCGCCACGCGTTACTGTGGGTCAGTCTGGTTAAATGGAAAAGAAAGAAAAGAGAAGGCGCACGGTTTCAAATATGTTTAATTTCACAATGCTTGTGGGTATACAATATGTTTTGTTGTTCCATTGTCTGTGGAGATATAGAGATTGTCCGATTTGCCGACTCTAGAACACGCAATATATAATTGTCCCTATGAGAAGCATTCGGTGTCTAGATATAAACTGCACAATTCTAAAGATTGGCCCTGACCTTTGTTGATGGTGATAGCAAACGCCAGTCGAATTGGAAATTACAATATCTTAAATTGAAATGGCATATCTGTTGAAATCATAGGAATGCGAGGAATGAGGACATCTTCACCTTTGAAAGGTCCTGTCAAGATTGTTGCTTCTATGACGTTGCGGATTAATTTTGTTTACTGCAAGGCTCGTGGCGTTGCAAAGCTTTAGCTGACTGATATTTCGCAGCATGATAATTGGCACTCAGATTTTCAATTGCCGTCCGTGTGATGGTATCCCTGGCAGATCGAGTGAATTAAAAAATTCTGTTGGATAACTAACCGCTTCACCTGCTTCCTCAACAGTGTCGATGGACTTGTATTGAGGAATTACAGGTAATGTTTGCCTGAAACTCCTGCAAGCAATATTAATGCATTCCCAAATGGGCTGATGTTTCTACGCAAATCTAGCATTGATCGATCAAGAGCCTCGAGCGATTTTTTGTGGGCCATTGTGCATTCATCCCAAACAATAACTTTACATTTCTGCAATACTTTTCCCATGCCGGGTGCTTTGGAAATGTTGCACGTGGGAGTTTCAATGAATTGCATGTTCAATGGCAATTTCAAAGCCGAAGTTCTTCCACCTGGTAACAATGTTGCAGCTATTCCAGACGCTGCAAGAGCTAATGCCATTTTGGGATCGAAATGCTGCCAGAATCAATTTAATTAGGAAGGATTTACAGTTTCTCCTGGCGCATCTAAGATGATTTATCCAAATCCGTTACTGACAATTTGAATTATTTGATTGTAAATGCCTTTTTGCTCAAGCGTTAGCTTAGGAATATTTGATTGCACATACGACAACAGATCACTCATGTAATTTTGTTCACGACGCAATTCTACATCGAACGAAGCAGCAGCAGATCGATTCGGTAATGGCATTTACAATTGATTTAGAACTTTGTTCGCGAATTCTAAGCACAAATCTTCAATCATTATCAACGCTTCGTTGTAGTTTTCTGCTGTGAAATCCATGTTCATATTTCAATTTTCCTTCATATTCGACGGATAATATCTTCAGCCATGTGTGATTTATATTTCACCCATAACTCTGTTGGAGATGAAGGAGAGCAGGTGGTCAATATGATTGCAAACAATGCATAAATTTAATTTGGATGTGACGTGTTGGACGCATCATTAAACATCCCAGTGTCGGTCGTTCTCCAATAAATTCCGGGCTGAACATGCACTATGGAAAGTGGCACATTTACCAACAGCATGCGAAGAAAGAAGCATTCATCCTGATTGGGATGCACGGTGTACAATCTGCCTATCGTAGTTTATTTGAATATGCCAGGTTGTCCGTCGACTCTGTCTCCTCGTTTGCGTCGTTCAAATGATTTTCTACTGGCATTGCATGTGTAATTCGTAGGCACTTCCGAATACAGCAGTGTTTTCACAAACGCATCATTTTGACATAACGAAAAGAAAGCAGTTAACGTTGTAGCCGGTGGATTCATAGCTGTTTGTTGCACATTTGCAACTGTGAAATAAACGTGTTGTCCATTTTCTTGTTTTCAAAACAAAAACAAAAAATACTAACGAAATATTTCAATTCAAATGCAGATCAATCGACACAGCTCAATTCCACCACCAATTGCACTGAAAAATAAGAACAGTTAAAAAACGAAATTAAAAACAATGAAAAATGAAACAAATAAGCTATACCCACAAAATGAACGGTATGGTAAACAACACAGCTCAATTCCAATGCAACGTCACACAAAATAATTAAATCAAAATCTATGAAAATTCAATTTATCAATGCAATCGGAAACATTGAAATGGAATCGTAACATATTTTGTATATCGTGTGTTGCTCTTACATGCAACAGATGGCGCTGTTTTTCAAAAACTGCATGTTTTTACCTGTCATAGGTGTGGCATCTAAATAGTAGGAATATAAAAACATGCACGTATTCGAATGGAACGTTGTCAAAATTTCAAAGCAATCGGTGAAGAACTTTCCAAGATTACAGCGTGTGTTGCTCTTATGTGCTACAGATGGCGCTGTTTTTTTTAAAAAGCATGTTTTTTCCTGTCACAGGTGAGGCATGTATATAATAGGTATGTAAAAACACTTGTATATTCGAATGCAATGTTGCGTCAAAATTTCAAAGCAAACTGTTAAGAAGTTTCGAAGATTTCCCTCTCATGAAAAACACCCAAAAAACACAACTTAAAAAAAAAAAATGTTTTTTCCCCTCACTGATTTGACATCTATATAGTATGTATATAAAAACCCGGTCGGATGGAAGGGAACGTTGTGTGAAAATTTCAAGGCAATCGGTAAAGAACTTTCGAGATTAGCGATTTTGAACAAACGAACATTTCTATTTTTATTTACATAGATTTATTTATTTACAAGCTGTACTCGGCCACGCGTTGCTGTGGCTCAACAGCAACCCTCCCCCTGTCTCCCAGTTATTCCCATAATTCCCACCTTCCCCCCCCCATTCCCTCGTCCTCCCCACCATTTCCTTCCTCCCCCTTCCCTATGTCCTCCCCACCATCCACCGTCCCCTCATCCTCTCCACCATCTCCCACTCCCCCGTCCCCTCCTCTTCTCCACCATCTCCCACTCCCCCGTCCCCTCCTCTTCTCCACCATCCCTCACTTTCCTGTCCCCTTGTCCTCCCCCACCAATCTCCCTTCCCTTGTTCCGTCGTCCCCACCATCCCCAACTCCCCCATCTCCTTGTCCGCCCCACCATTACCCCCTCGTCCTCCCAACCATCCCCAACTTCCGTCCCTTCATCCTCCTCACCATTCTCCACTCCCTCGACCGGTGCATTCCCAAATGACCTGATGTTCCCATCACTGAAATATAAGAAAAACAATTAAAAAACAAAATGAAAAACAATGAAAAAATAAAAAAAATAACTATACTCACGAAATGAATGGTATGGTAAACAACAAAGCTCAATTCCAACACAATGTCACACAAAATAATTAAATCAAAATGAAAATAATTCGAAATCTATGAAAATTCAATTTATCAGCAAAATCGGAAACACTGAAATGGAATCAAAACATATAGTATTTCGTGGGCTCCTGAGCTACCGTGCAGTGAGGACGTGTCGCCTGCTGCTCTGGTGGTTTGAGTCGGTTCTCACTACGTGAAGAGAGCCATGGGGAAGGCTCAGCGCAAGAGGGAATGGAAGCAGCTTTCGGACGAGGAAGGACGGGGGACCGATGTGCAGCAGGCCCCAAAGAAAACTGCTATCGAGGCTTTACCACTTGCTTCTACCAGCAAGTCAGCGGACGTACTGGACCTAGAGAGGTCAGCGTCAGTTACACACCAGCCAGTGTCAGTCAATACTTCTCTGTCCGCAACGCTGCCGCGGGACGGCAGTATGAGTCAGGAGAGGACACCGCCGGTTTCACGCCAGCCAGTGTCAGCCATTGTTCCTCTCTCCACAGCCCAGCCGCAGGACAGCAGTATGGGACAGGGGAGGACACCACCAGTCTCACACCAGACATCGCCAGCCTCTGCACTTCTTCCAAAATTCAAGATCATGCAGACCGACCACTTTCCTACAGCATATGGAGTAGTAACGGCGATGGAAAAAGAACAGCCAGAGCTCAAACTTTCCATTACAGTCAACCTGAAGGGAGAAATAATACTGACACCTCAAGACCAACAGACTGCACATTACTTAGAGAAGGTAAGAGTCCTGCAGGGGAAACCTGTGTGCTTGGTAAAGCTGGACCCTTCAGAACGACGCACACGAGTCGTGCTTTTGGGATACCCAATCGACTTTCCCCTGGATCCAGTGCTAGAACACAAGCAAGTCCTGAGTGCGGAACGTTGCCACACAAAAGTAGACAAGGCAGCGACGCGTCAGGTTCTGGTGACCGTCAAGGGACATGTGCCGGAAACTTTCGGTCTTGGAAATTGGGGGACATACCGACAGAGGCCATACGTCCCGGAACCCCTACGCTGCTTCAGGTGTCAGAAATACGGCCACCATCAGTCACGCTGCACAGGACAGGAGAGGTGCGGAGTGTGCAGCCTGAGACATCCCACCAAAGACTGTATTGCCAAGCACAAGGCAAACCAAACCACAACTGCCAAATGTCCAAATTGTGGAGGCAAACATCATGCCTGGAGCACAACCTGCTCTGCACGGAAACAAAAAGTGCAGACAGCTCAGGCCAGGGTCAACACACTGACCAGCGGTACATCCACCAACACCAACGTCTGGAACACTCGTGCACAGCCACAACAGCCACCCGCTCTCACAGAGCAAAATTTCCCGAATCTGTCAATTCCGAATCAGACATTACACGAAAGTGTTGCAGAAGTCCAGCAAGTGCAAATGAGCAGAAAACACTTACTTTCGGAATCTACTCACCAGCTATACAGTTTTACCGAGGTCCAGCTGCAAACCATCGTGAAGATCATGGCAGAGACCATTATCAATTGCCTACAGATGACGCAGAACGCCTCACAACAACAGACTCAAGACATCACTTGTGTGATAATGGACAAGATCGTGCAGCAGACCACAGTTACACGAGAAATAGACAGTCTCCGACAGGATGGAGCTCAAGAGGACAAACAACGCAACTTGGACATACTGACTACCAACAACAGTCGGCTAGTCAAGACTCCGGGACATCAACATTCACAAACGCAACTGCAAGACGCAGTGACCACCCACGTTCAACAGAATCTTCCAACTCAGGTGACAGACAACAACTGCCAATGCAGTCTGATCTGCAGCAACGCCAACAAAGACGTATTGAACAGCAGAGATGCGCAGGTTCCGCCAACACAAGAAACGGCCGCGAGCGATCAATGCAGTCCGACTTGCAGCAATACCAACAACAAAGTGATGGACCACAGTTCTGCACAGATTCCAACAATGCTGGGGTTGACCACGGACAATCAATGCAGTCCGACCTGCAGCACTTCCAACAACATAGCGATGGACCACAGTTATGCACAGATTCCAACAACGTCGGGGATGACCACGAACTATCAATGCAGTCCGATTTGCAGCGACACGACTTGCGAGGCGGAGAATACAGAGGTCGATTCCGAGGAGGAGTTCTAGTAGAACAAGCAACACCAACCGAACCCGTCGTCTGGCCATTACGAATTCTGCAGTGGAACATACAGGGTCTTGGAAGTAAAAAACACACACTTCAGGAGGCTGCAATCAGCACGAAAGCAGATATAATCGTTTTGGAAGAAACTCTTTTTCCCAGCCACGAAATCCTTCAGATTAGCTGGATATCAGCACTATGTTCTCCCGTATGAGCAGGGGAGACTAAGAGGATTAATGACCCTAGTCAGAAACACCATACCCAGCAAGAAAATAGACTCGGTTTCATGTGGGGATGGAGTAGAGGTATTAGCAGTTACAGTGAATATGGCTAATTTTGAGCTCCTCATATACAACGTCTACAAGCCCCCTAGACGTAAACTAGAAGCAGAGGCAGTGCTTGCCTTAGCCACGCAGGAAAATTTAATTATTGCTGGAGATTTTAATGCTCATCATCCAGAGTTAGGTGCAACTGGGCCAGCCAATGCAGATGGGCGCCATTTAGCTGCAGCTCTGCGAGAAGTACCTGAAATTACACTTCTCAACACTGAGGAACCCACTCACATTCTAGGAGGTTCCCTTGATCTTACATTCATCTCCACAGCACTCCAGCAACAGGCGAAGTGGGAAGTAGACCCGGTGATCACCAGTGACCACTATGCTACTGTCACGACACTAAACCTGGCACGACCTCCTACACCTCCTGCGCAGCCTCGGTGGAATTTAGGAAAGGCCAATTGGAATGTATACCAGGAAGAACTTGAAAAATGGTATGCAACGTACACGCCACCTGAGGATTTGAACATACACGAGACCAATCTGCAGGAAGCCGTTGCAGCTGCTGCGAACAAAGCTATTCCAATCATTATCACAGGTAACACGAAACGAAAGAACTATTGGTTCTATAGTAATGACGTTAAAGAACAGAACCACAGAGTCAATATCTTCAGAAAACATCTAAAGAGAAACCCCACACCAGAAGGAAGAACTCTGCTACGAGCGGTGATATCTGAAGCAAGGCGAGTTTCTCGAGAAATAAAGGAGGCAAGATGGTTTGAGTGGTGTCAAACTCTAAATGAACATAGTAGTCTTGGCAAGATATGGGGTCAGATTAAAACTATATCAGGTCGACCAGCCCGGCCACAGGCATGTATTTAACCATTGCAGGAGGCTGAGAGACTTGCTCTCCAATTTGCGGAAAGAACAGCTTCATATCAGCTTCCTGCAATGGTCCGAAGGCAGCAAGAACACTTAAAACAAGAGAGGATGACAGTCATTCATGAGGGCTTAGCTATAAATGACGATTGTGACTGTCCCTTCACCGAACAGGAACTAAGCAGAGCCAAAAAAGGTGGTAAGGACACTGCACCAGGTGCTGATAACATTACATACTCAATGATCGCACATGCAGGTCCTGCTGGAGACCGCGGGATGTTGGACGTCATCAATGCGTCTTGGCAGCAAGGCAAACTACCGCCCTCTTGGAAGAAAGCAGACATCATACCGATTCCTAAGCCGAATGAACCTGGCAATTACAGACCCATTTCCTTAACATCATGCGTTAGTAAAACTGCAGAACGGATGGTCTTAAATAGGCTACTGTGGAAGACTGGAGACCTTCATAAACACATATTTGGCTTCACTAGAGGTGTAGGTACTGCCAACTGCATAGCAACATTACTAGGAACAGTTAACTCGGGTCCAGCTATAGTGGTCTTCCTTGATCTGGAAAAAGCATTTGAACTTGCAAGCCCGCCAGCAATACTACACACCTTAGTTAAAAAAGGTGTGAGGGGGAAAATGCTAGCATGGATTCAAGATTACCTAAGTCACAGGTATGCCAGAGTAAAGTTGCAAGGACAAGTGTCGGACTACCATTTGCACGAGAATGGGACTCCACAAGGAGGAGTCCTCAGTCCTAGTCTTTTTAACATCCTTATGGAAAACCTTGTTACCATGTCCTTTACAGAAGGGGTTACATTGCTAAGCTATGCTGATGATCTAGCATTAGTCGTTACGGGTCCTTCACTTCTAAATAAAGCTCAAGGTGCTTTAGATCAAGTGACATCTGAATGCAGTGTTTTAGGGCTAAAAATATCTGCACAGAAGTCTAAGGCGATGAGACTAGGTGGCAAGGCTCCAGACAGGCACCTACGCATTCAGGACATTAACCTTCAGTGGGTTCCACAATATCGATATCTCGGAGTGTGGATTGATTTTAAGATGACATTCAATAAGCAAATTCAATATCTAAAGGAGAAAGCAAAGTCACGAATAAATATAATGAGAGCAATCACAGGGCCCCGTCTAGGAGCGGGACACAGAGTGTTGAGAATGTTTTACATACACGCCGTTCGTTCCCTAGTTGATTATGCAGCGCCTGCCTTACTCACTCTTTCTCCTGGTCAGTGGGCAAACGTTGAGGTTCTTCAAAATGATGCATTGCGAGTCATAACAGGTGCTCCCAGATGGACTAAAATCCTGAACCTAAGACTAGAGACAAAGCTAACGTCGATTGAAATAAGGGTAAAGGGGATTGCTGCGTGCATGCTGACCAAGATATTGACTAGACCTAGAATCAGTTCACTTAAAGATATGATCACTGGAGCACTAACTCTGGACAGAAGAGCCTCCAATAGCAACAGATGGACCCATTGTGTGATAAACGCCATCGATACGTTCGATATGGCAAACACAGTCACTGAGAGGGGTGTCGACGACATACATGCAGACTTTGTTATACAAGCCCCTTGGGAATCTCTGCCAGCAGACTTTCAGATTATGGCTCTTGACGGAAAGAAGAACCAGACACATCCTCATCTGCTACGTCACATTGCACAGATGCATATAGAAGCAAACATGGCATCCGACAGCTTCACTTACTTCACGGATGGGTCAGTAGACCAGCAGGGACAGGAAACCGGAGCTGCAGTTAAAGCAGGAAACTCTGTATATAGTTGGAGGCTCTCAAATGGGTGTTCGACTTTACAGACTGAGATGCTAGCCATTCAAAAGGCTTTGGAACATGCTCTTGCTGAACACCGCCAACATGTTATCATCCATACAGATTCGAGAACCGCCATTGAAACCTTGCAACAGGAACACATATGTGATAACATCCATCTGATCACCAATGTCTTATCATTCATGCACACACTCCAACGACAAGGCCGACGGGTGCTTATCAACTGGGTGCCAAGTCATGTGGGACTATTAGGTAATGACATTGCAGACGAAGCTGCAAAACTTGCTACTAAGAGGAGGAATGTAGACATTTACATACCACAGAGTCTCTCCCAGATGAAGAAAGTGATTCGAAAAAGAGCAATGCGAAAGATGTACAGTGACCACAACACAGCAGTTGCAACATCAGGATCTGCGGGTTGGTACAAGAATTCAACCAACTACGAACCACTTAGTTTGATGAACGGGGGCAGTAGAACAACAGAAGTGCACTTACATCGCATCAGGCTTGGATACCCATGTGCATGGGAAATAGGCTTATGGGTTCCGGAAGGTGAGAGGAAATGTCAACACTGTGGAGAAATGCCCGACAGACCACTGGAACATTATCTAACACAGTGCGCAGTTACAAACCCGTTAAGATTTCACCTTCGATTCGACAGAGCAGAGGAAGTTGTTAAACACATATGGCAAAATCTTACTGAAGCGACCATACGGGTCATACATACTCATCCTCCGCCCAGGTAAAACAGAAACGAGCATCACTTAGTGGGCCAGCCAGAGGCTTAGGGCCCGCACAGGATTATCCCTGCTAAAAAAAAAAAAAAAAAAAAAAAAAAAAAAAAAAAAAAGTATTTCGTGAGTGGCTCTTATGTGCAATAGATGGTGCTGTTTTTGAAAAATCATGTTTTTACCTGTCACAGGTGTGGCATCTATATAATAGGTATATAAAAACATGCGCATATTCGAATGGACCGTTATGTCAGAATTTCAAAGCAATCAGTGAAGAACTTTGGGAGATTATAGCATGAGTTGCTCTTACGTCCAACAGATGGCACTGTTAAAAAAAAAAGCATGTTTTTTCCTGTCACAGGTAAGGAGTGTATATATTAGGCTTATGAAAACACACACCTATTCGAATGCCACGTGTCAAAATTTCAAAGCAATCGGTAAAGAGGTTTCGAAGATTTCTCTCACATGCAAAACACAGTTTTTAAAAAAGCATGTTTTTTCCCCGTTACAGACGTGGCATCAATATAGTATGTATATAAAAACCCGCTCGGATGCGAATGGAACATTGTGTGAAAATTTCAAAGCAATCGGTGAAGAACTTTCGGAGATTAACGATTTTGAACAAACGAAC
The DNA here is from genome assembly GCF_040958095.1 of Procambarus clarkii. Taxonomy (NCBI): domain Eukaryota; kingdom Metazoa; phylum Arthropoda; class Malacostraca; order Decapoda; family Cambaridae; genus Procambarus; species Procambarus clarkii. The sequence continues at coordinate 30,339,817 of NC_091195.1, forward strand.
ATTTCCATTTATATTTATATAGATTTATTTAAGTCTTCATTAGATCTACTGTACTGAAGTCCTTTAAAGTGAGGTTTTATTTCAGGTTCTGGAGATAAACCAAGTATTATACCACCTGGAGTTATATTATTCTGTATTACCTTCCATTGAGAAACTTTACTATAAGGATATTTTCCCATAACTGTTGTGCAAATCCACCAGATAAATTATGAGGATCGTAGACAAGACAGTCTCTGGGTTTTAGAATTTTATCACTAATAAAGTCTGCATCTATAATACACTTATTTAAACGCTTAATCTATGTTAGCACGTACATAGAACAAGCCATCTTGAAGTAGATAAAAAAAAGTTTCATACCTCATCCTATATACCCAGAGATGTATAGTTGTCATTTAGACATTTAAGGAGGGGAAAAATAAACACAAGTTTCTATTTTGTTATTTAATTTTTAAAGAAGTACAGCATGTATAAATTATTCTACATACATTATTATTATTCCCAATCCATTTTCTCTTCTAGATTTGTTAAGCTACCAATAAGTATTGTAACATTAGTATCAACAGGCATAGTAACATTAACAGGTTTTTAACTATCTGCATCAGCTGACTTAGTGATGATAGAAGGTGATGTAGCATCAGTGGTAGCAGGTGTAGCATCGTCGCTAGGTTTCTTGGCAGCATCAGTTGTGGACCCACCGTAAAGAGCAGTAGAAACAGCAATGTATGGAATCGCATTTTCAAAGATACAGTGGGAGAAAGACGGAGGGGTAACGTTGTTTTTAGGACGTACTATTATGAGCAAAATACCTCGTTTTCGTAGTTTTTGTCCTATTTTCTCTAAGTATAGACAAATATTTACCTTCCCATACTGTGCAGTTTTCCAAATAATTCAACAAGCCAAATCCATATGGAAAAATAATTCTCTTAACACATCTTTTAAGAATGTAAACAAGGGTTTCCTTCAGAGTTTTTTCAAACCAGAGGCATCTCTGATATTCTGTATCTTTTCCAAGTCCCCTGTAAAAATGCTAATCCAAACTTTGTACTTCACAAGGAGGATTTTCTTAAGTTGGTAAAGTTGCTGGTCCATTAGCAAACTGGGTTACTAATCCAATAATAAGCAGTAGATGGGGGTCTTCATCCATCCTCTTGTTGAATTCCGGCGTTTCACCAATATGTATACTGCCATGATTACTGCGATAAGATACAACAGCACGATTTTTGTAACGAAAGTTTTCACGATGTAATCTAACATAAGGGGCAGCAATCACACAATCCTTGTACAATTTTACACATTTGCACACTCGTTGCATCAAGATCGTACACTATACAGCAGTCTTGATTGTAGACAGGTAGAAAGGCAGTCTCCAACAATAGTTTTGATCTCCATAGCGTCGATTGTCAGAGCTTGAAGAATATTATGTTATCCAAGGAGTGGAGCAAACCGTAAGAGAGTAAATCCAGGGGAAGCATATATACATCTTTTAGGATGCGCGGGGAAATACTGCGCACACAGGGTTGCCGAGTGTTATTTTCTCTTCCTCTGCATAATCTCCTCATTAAACAGTCTGCATAATATCCTCGTTAAACAGTAATATAACATCTACTTCGAGGGATTTTAAATGTTTATACATATCTTCAATAACTGGAAGATTAGTGTTTTCCCAAACTTCATCTCTTCGAACACAGGTGCGCCCAATACCCGTTTGTATTATAATTAATGTTACATCCACTTAGGACCAGTAACCGGGTTCTTGATGTTATAACCTCTTTTTCTATATCCGACCCCAAGTCGGTAGTAAGCTTTCAAGAAACTGGCTGTATCATGCAGTAGTGAAATGCATAAATAAGGATATAAGCAAGACAATTCCCTTCACCAATATATTTACACCTTCACCATTATATATATTAAATTAAACTATTATTATACGTATGTACAACAGCCTATTTCACTCATGGCACAACACAATGAAAGTGTTCACCAAGCCCAGTGAACCTCATTTCCAGGTACACGTCTACTGGCAAACTTTAGCGAGATCACCTTCTAAATGGGCCAGTCCTCCCACACATTATCACGATGTGCCTACACCCCACCTTCGCTCTCCCGGTCTCACTGGCAGAGGACTTCAGCAACAAGCTGACAGGGGTCCCAAACTAACACAAACAGGGGTAGTTTTTTTATTTTTTTTATTTTTATAAATTACACAAAACAACGCAAACCTGTACACATCAAGTATACCAATGAAGGAACAGTACACAGGGATAAACAGTCTGTACACTAAACAATAACAGTAACCGCAAAACAATCACAAGCGCTGAACAAAATAAAAACGCATTGAAGCAATGGGCTAAACAGTACAGGGAATTAAGTGCTAAAACAGTACATGGAAACAATAGGCTAAACAGTTCATATCTACATAGCAACACAGAACATGGCAAAGAAAATTACATGAAAAATAAAGAAAACAATAAAGTACATAAATAACATTTAAACACACCGGGAACCAAGAACACAAAACATACACAGACGAGGACATAGAATCACGTGCACAAAACCACGCCTACCACACACACAGAAGAACAAAGGAGAATAGGACCATACACGCGCTACCCAGGAAAATGACATACACTAAATGAGAAGAAAGTATGTACACACACACACACTAAACACACCCTAAACAACAAGACAAACACACTCATACCACCCACACCACCACGGCACACCACACTGCACCCAATCACGCAAAATAATGGGTCACAGGCCAAAGCGAAACACGGCCACAAAAAGAACAGTAGAAAACAGTACAGCAGAAAACCCAGGCCCACGCAGGAGCCAAAACCCCCCTCAAAACCACACACCCACACGCATACGGACACAACCGGCACCCGGAGGTACGGAAACACACCACACACACACACACACACACACAGGAGCAGCAGCATCTCAAGGGGGGAGACCCACAATCACACGCAACCCCCGCCAAGGACACCCAAAGAAGCGGAAAGGGAGCGCATAGCAAAGCAAACCCCGAACCCCCCCAACCCCTCTAAACCCCCATCGACACCCCAACCCCACCCAAGACGAGAACATCACCTTCCCACCAAGGCACCTGCCGACCCAAAGGCAACCCCACGAACATAGGCATCTGTGAACCACCGACCAAACTCCTCCGGAAAAGCGCGCTGCAACCACCACCAGGTAAACCGCATGCGCCCCCGTAAAAATCCTAAAATTCGGGCAATCCCAAAACCCTCCCGCCTCCCAACCCACACACAAAACACATAATCAGCAACCAAAACACATAATGTATTACGCACCCGCAGCGGATAAGCCGGAAAATACAAAAACAAAAACTGCAAAACATCACCCCGACAACCCGGACCACAAAACACCTCCAGGACATCCCGAAACCAGTCCACCAACCCCTGTAACCGGACACAAAAATAAAATACATGCACCTGCGATTCACTTAAACCACAATGAACACACGCCCCAGAATCACGCAAGCCAAGCATACACAACCGCTCATTTGTCGCCAGCGACAAATGCAGAACCCGAAACAGCAATTCACGCTGCTGAGGCGCCAAGAACCGTGCCCCCAAACACGACCAGATACCACCCCAATCCCAACACGGGAATAAGCCCTCCACTCGAGGCCGCACCCAGGGCAACAACACCCCATACACAGCCTTGCACGAGAAGGACAGAAACCCAGGATGGCGGCAGAGCTCCCGAAGAATCCCCACGGCCCAAGAATAAACAGGGGGGGTAAACAAGACCACCTCCTGACAAACCCCCAAATCAACCAAAAAACTGAAGCGAAGCGAGCAGAAAAAAACACCCAGCGTATTCAACCCCCCACCGAGAGCCAGCCCCCGACGCAACGAGACCCAGAAGAGGGCCTTGGCCTTCGTGAAGACGTCAGGAATGCCAACACCCCCCTCTCTCACCCCTAACACCAACGTCGAACGGCGCACCGGTTGATAACGCCCACACCATACATATCTATACACCACACTCTCCAAACTCAAGGCCTTCCGACGATCCAACGGGAAACATCGATCCATAAACCAGACACGCGACAAGACCTTACACGCAACAAGCAGTCCCCTCTGATAAATCGTCAAGGGACGACGCGACAAAAGGCCAACTGCAACACCAACCGACCGAGAGACAGCACCCCAATTCCACTCCAAGGAGTGGTCATAGGAGGCAAACCAAGCAACCCCAAGAACCCGAATCGAGGAGACCACCGGAAACCACGACCTATTCCACACCAGGCGGGAGGCCCATGCACCGATCCCCATCAACCCCGACTTCGCCCAATTAAGAACGGCCCCCGTAGCGGACTCAAACCGCAGGAGAACGTCCTGGACAGCTTCAACAGAACCCTCCGAAGCTACAAATAGAATGGTGTCGTCAGCATACCCGCAAACGGGTAGCCGGAGACCGGACGGCAGACAAGGAGGCACAATCAAGGAACACGCTTTCACCGCCCGGAAAAGAGGTTCCTGAAAAATCACATACAAAAGCATGGACATGGGACACCCCTGACGAACGGAACGGCAAATAGGAAAAAATGAGCTAAAAAACCCATTCACACAAACGCGACTGCGACTCCGGACATACAACAAACGGACCCACCCCACAAACACCACCGGAAAACCAAGCCTCTCCATAGCACTAAAAACAAACTCTAAAGACACCCGATCAAAGGCCTTGGACCAGTCCAAGCTGATCATAGCCGCCGAAAGCCGATACTCGGACGCATAGAGAAGCACGTCACGAAGTAAGGCATTGCAATGCATCAGGGCACGGCCAGGCACACCACAAAATTGCTCCATAGAGACCACCGACGCAACGACACCCCGACATCGACGCGCTAAAACCTTAGAAAGTATTTTATAATCAACATTTAAGAGCGTAATAGGCCTCCAATTGGAAAACAACTGCAAATCGCCCGGCTTCGGGAGCAGCCGCACGATCCCATCACAAAAGGAATCAGGCAGAGCACCCAAACGCAAACACGCCTGCACCACTTCCAAAAGCACCTCCCCCAACACATCCCAAAAGGTAAGGTAGAACTCAATGGGCAGGCCATCCGCACCCGGCACTCTCCCAGAACGAAACGACCGAACCACCTCCAGGAGCTCCACCGTGGAAACATCCTGCACCAACCGGTCACACTCCGAGCGCGACAAACCGGGGAAGCACCTGTCCAAAAAGGAACCCGCGAGCACACTATCCCCATGCACCTCCCCATAGTGTACCTCCAACTCCTGCCGCGCGGTAAGCAGAACACCCTCTGTGCTAGAAATCACAGACCCATCAGGCCGCCGAAGGCCCTTGAGAAGAACGGAACCCCTAGCAGCCTTCTCCCTCCCTAAAAGAAAGGGAGAGAGCCTCTCCCCATCCACCCGCTCAGCTACACGAGCACGCACGGGAACACCGTCAGCCAACACCGCACGCAAATCACAAATACGCTCCTTACACTCAGCAATCTCACTAAAGCAGTCAACCCCAGCATTCAACTGCACATATAAAGAAGACAAACGCGCCTGAAGGAACCGCAGCAGACCAAACCTCCCGGCAGCCTCCCGCTTAGCAACAATCCCAAAAAACCTCCGACACTCCACCTTACACCACTCCCACCAAACGAACAAAGAGGAGAAATCAGCCTTCCGGGCAACGATGCCAAGCCACCAGGCCCGAAACTGCGCACAAATACGTGGACAACCCAATAACCGACAATTAAGTTTCCACCACCCAGGCCCCACCCGCACCTGACTCTGGACACCAACCCGGACAACCACCAAACAATGATCCGAGAAAGCCACCGGGACCGTGCGAAAATAAAAAACCGAACACTCCCCACCAGAAACATAGAACCTATCCAACCTAGAACTCGCCCCACGCGCAGCGAAGGTATACTCCAACGAGCCGCCACACAAAACAGCCGCATCGCGAAACCCGCACGCACGCAAAACCTCAATTAAAGCGGCCGAAACATTCCGAGGGTGAGCACTAGAACAATCCCTCACACACTTAACACAATTAAAATCCCCCCCAAAGATCAAATCCCGCGTATCATGCCGCAGGTATGGCAAAAGCCCCTCCCGAAAAAACAGCTCCCGGTCCTGACGATGTGCCACCCCAGAAGGGGCGTACACTGTCAATAACGGAATCACAACCCCCAAATACTCAGCCCGAACAAACAAGACCCGCCCTTCTTCATCCATTTCCGTGTGAAGCACGGAAATATATGCCCTCCGCGAAAACAACATCAGCGTTCCCCTAAAAGGACGTCCTCGGCGGGTTCAACTCAACATGATACTCAGCACACAACCCCTGCAACACAGACACATCCCGAACATTGTGCTCTTGGATCAGAGCCACATCCACCCGCTGCTCCCGAAGCACATCCACAAGGCCCAATTGGACCGCTAAAGCATTCAGACCACGAACATTCAAAGACGCACAAACAATAGCAGGCGCCATCGAACCCATTAATGACCCCCAGCCCCTCCAGGACCACCAGAGGGCACAGAGCCACCCACTGCAGAGGCGCCGTCATCATCCTGAGGTTCAAACTGCCGCCGCCCCACCGTCGGGTAAGCCACCATAATGCCGGGCCTCTGATCCCGCAGGAGGCGGACAGTGCCGGCATCACCCAGCGAAGCACTCCGAGACCCCGCTGCCACTGACCAGGTATCACCAACGTCCACCACCAACGAGGAATTCTTGCTGCCAACCGGCACTGCATCACTTCCGGAATCCATATCAGACACAGGAGAATTAGGAGGAGGAGGGGGGGCACCACCCAAGGCACAACTCCGCGCAGCCTCAATCCGTTTGCCAGGGGGCTCTCGACTGCGTGAGCGCGCCCCCGCAACGCGCTTCCGGCGAGGAGCAAGGGAGGTCAACGCCCCCTCGTGGAACGCACCCTCAGGGGAAGCAGAAAGCGGACTCGCAATGCATGCAACAGGAACGCCGGCACCAACGATGACTCTTCCATCACCCTCAGCGAATGCATCGCCTACAACGGGAGGCACCGAGACGACACTCCCAACACCACGCCCATTCACCAACGAAGCACCAGGAACAGGATGCACCTCCACATCCACCGGAAGTAGAAGACGGGAATCAGGAGCAGCCACGTCCTCCACCACAGCTGGCACAGGAGACAACAGCCGCAGGTGCACCACCAGGCACAGCAAAAGCAGGTGCACCACCAGGCACAACAGTCGCAGGTGCACCACCAGGCACAGCAAAAGCAGGTGCACCACCAGGCACAGCAAAAGCAGGTGCACCACCAGGCACAGCAAAAGCAGGTGCACCACCAGGCACTGCAAAAGCAGGTGCACCACCATAAGAACATAAGAACATAAGAACAAAGGTAACTGCAGAAGGCCTGTTGGCCCATACGAGGCAGCTCCTATTTATAACCACCCAATAAGAACATAAGAACATAAGAACAAAGGCAACTGCAGAAGGCCCATTGGCCCATACGAGGCAGCTCCTATTCTATAACCACCCAATCCCACTCATATACTTGTCCAACCCGTGCTTGAAACAATCGAGGGACCCCACCTCCACAATGTTACGCGGCAATTGGTTCCACAAATCAACAACCCTGTTACTGAACCAGGCACAGCAAAAGCAGGTGCACCACCAGGCACAGCAAAAGCAGGTGCACCACCAGGCACAGCAAAAGCAGGTGCACCACCAGGCACAGCAAAAGCAGGTGCACCACCAGGCACAGCAAAAGCAGGTGCACCACCAGGCACAACAGCCGCAGGTGCACCACCAGGCACAACAGCCGCAGGTGCACCACCAGGCACAACAGCCGCAGGTGCACCACCAGGCACAACAGCCGCAGGTGCACCACCAGGCACAGCAGCCGCAGGTGCACCACCAGGCACAGCAGCCGCAGGTGCACCACCAGGCACAGCAGCCGCAGGTGCACCACCAGGCACAGCAGCCGCAGGTGCACCACCAGGCACAGCAGCCGCAGGTGCACCACCAGGCACAGCAGCCGCAGGTGCACCACCAGGCACAACAGCCGCAGGTGCACCACCAGGCACAACAGCCGCAGGTGCACCACCAGGCACAACAGCCGCAGGTGCACCACCAGGCACAACAGCCGCAGGTGCACCACCAGGCACAACAGCCGCAGGTGCACCACCAGGCACAACAGCCGCAGGTGCACCACCAGGCACAACAGCCGCAGGTGCACCACCAGGCACAACAGCCGCAGGTGCACCACCAGGCACAACAGTCGCAGGTGCACCACCAGGCACAACAGTCGCAGGTGCACCACCAGGCACAACAGCCGCAGGTGCACCACCAGGCACAACAGCCGCAGGTGCACCACCAGGCACAGCAAAAGCAGGTGCACCACCAGGCACAACAGTCGCAGGTGCACCACCAGGCACAGCAAAAGCAGGTGCACCACCAGGCACAGCAGTCGCAGGTGCACCACCAGGCGCGGCAGTCGCAGGTGCACCACCAGGCGCGGCAGTCGCAGGTGCACCACCAGGCGCGGCAGTCGCAGGTGCACCACCAGGCACGGCAGTCGCAGGTGCACCACCAGGCACGGCAGTCGCAGGTGCACCACCAGGCACAGCAGTCGCAGGCGCACCACCAGGCACAGCAGTCGCAGGCGCACCACCAGGCACAGCAGTCGCAGGCGCACCACCAGGCGCAGCAGTCGCAGGCGCACCACCAGGCGCAGCAGTCGCAGGCGCACCACCAGGCGCAGCAGTCGCAGGCGCACCACCAGGCGCAGCAGTCGCAGGCGCACCACCAGGCGCAGCAGTCGCAGGCGCACCACCAGGCACAGCAGTCGCAGGCGCACCACCAGGCACAGCAGTCGCAGGCGCACCACCAGGCACAGCAGTCGCAGGCGCACCACCAGGCACAGCAGTCGCAGGCGCACCACCAGGCACAGCAGTCGCAGGCGCACCACCAGGCACAGCAGTCGCAGGCGCACCACCAGGCACAGCAGTCGCAGGCGCACCACCAGGCACAGCAGTCGCAGGCGCACCACCAGGCACAGCAGTCGCACCACCAGGCACAGCAGTCGCAGGCGCACCACCAGGCACAGCAGTCGCAGGCGCACCACCAGGCACAGCAGTCGCAGGCGCACCACCAGGCACAGCAGTCGCAGGCGCACCACCAGGCACAGCAGTCGCAGGCGCACCACCAGGCACAGCAGTCGCAGGCGCACCACCAGGCACAGCAGTCGCAGGCGCACCACCAGGCACAGCAGTCGCAGGCGCACCACCAGGCACAGCAGTTGCAGGCGCACCACCAGGCACAGCAGTCGCAGGCGCACCACCAGGCACAGCAGTCGCAGGCGCACCACCAGGCACAACAGTCGCAGGCGCACCACCAGGCACAACAGTCGCATTCGCACCACCAGGCACAACAGTCGCAGGTGCACCACCAGGCGCGGCAGTCGCAGGTGCACCACCAGGCACAGCAGTCACAGGTGCCCCACCATTCACACCCCCACGCCGAGGACCAGCCAGGGATGCACCATTCTCACGGAGGGGGGGAAAATCCCCCACACTGAATACAGAAGCAGTCTCCATTCGAGGAACCTCACACTGGGCAGCGTCATGGCCCTCCTCCCCACAGCGGAAGCACGTGCAGGCCTGCCCTGGATAGAAAACTCGGAGCGGAAGACCACAGCACATAACCTTGGAGGGGATGGGCACCTTGAGGCGCATATGCAGCGTGCGAGTACCCAGCCGGAGGCCCCGCAGCCGCCCGGTACTAAACAAGTTGTACCGATGACGCAACACCATACCATACCTCGTAAACACAGAAGAAAGCTCCACCTCAGGAAACGTAACAGGTACCCCGTGCACGCTCACAAAGGTCAGCGGACCCCATGGATCAGAGACAGTCACAGACACAGCCGAATGAGGAAGGGGAGCCGTCCGCTCGTTCCAACACCCCACAAACCGCTCGTATCCAGGTGACGTGGCAAACGCCACCGCCACGCGAGTGGGAGAAAATTTCTCGAGACCGAGGAGATCCTTAATATCCACCTGAAGGACATCCAAAAGCGCAGCCGTCACTAGTTCCCAATCCACCGGCGCAGAGAACTCCAGCCGAGCAGTATTCACACGGCGGATGCGGCCACCACCAGCCGCCGCCATATTGCTGACCTCCGCCTCAGTCAGCTGGCGCCCCACAGCAACGAGCAACCACCACCAGTCAGCGACAAACAGCTACTGGCAGCCAGAGCCCGACATCCATGCCCCCCAGAGGCAGAGGACGGAATCCACCCAGTGAACCCCCTTTCCAGGTACACGTCCACTGGCAAACTTTGGCGAGATCACCTTCTAAATGGGCCAGTCCACCCACACATTATCACGATGTGCCTACACCCCACCTTCGCTCTCCCGGTCTCACTGGCAGAGGACTTCAGCAACAAGCTGACAGGGGTCCCAAACTAACACAAACAGGGGTAGTTAATACCCTGGCAGAAGCCTCTAGCAGCTTGCTAGCAGCATTTCACAATAGACACATCACTGACTTCATTAACTCTTACAAGTCAATCCCGGGTACATCGATCTTCAGAAACACTGTATATATCAGCGGCTAACACACGCTGCTCGGATTGACGGCGGCAACTTAGTCTTCTAGCAGGACCAAGCTAAGAGTTCGTGGACTGCCCAAGGTGAATTACCCTCAGCTCAATCGCCTCGCCTCCATATGTCACCACTGTGGCCATAAAACGTCATTAGCCAGATGGACATCTGGACTGGCGGATGGTACTGGGTAACCATGGGATAACACTCGTTCACTGGGTAATTGATATTATGCCTTGTAGCCACAACCTAGATGACGCTGGTCTTGATACGCCACCCACCAGAGGTCATCATCATCGACCTCACATTCTGACTGAGGCAGGAAACCGGAGCCAATCACCGCGGCCACGCCATCACCAACAGATGGAGTTGTCCGCGTAGCACCAAATATTAAGGGAGTTGGAGTGCAGATCCATAGATGGCGCTGAAATCGCCACTCTACACTCCGACGATAGTGTCAATACCGTAACACTAATGATTTGAAGAGACTCCTTGATAAAGTTAAATCATTCTTTCATGCCACTCTTGAAGTAGACGAGACGATTAATAGATGTAGCTTCTTTTATTCCAGCGAGCATGTTTATTTTTTATTTTTCTATAATTTCCAGAGCAATGTCATTACTTTCTATAGGTAAACCAGTACCATATTGGGCGGCTATAGTGACAAGATATGGAAGATTTTCTCCTTTTGAGACGTGAATTGTTCCTGGTACGGGACGAGCTTCAGGGATACATCTCTTGAGACTGTACTAGGGTCGGCAAACGTAAGCGTCGGCTTGAGGATATTTCTTGGTTCAGTCTAGGGCCATGCCTTGAGGAAGACAGAATATACAGTTCACTCAGTACGCAATGCAGGTTTCATTATTACAAAATGATTCGTCAGTTAAATAACCCTGACACGTTTTCAGCAAAGTATCCATGGTGATTTTTTTCTTCGTAAGGGAGTAGATATGGCCCAGTTAGTCGTAATAATAGCGCTGATGGGAGCTTCATGCTCTTATATTGGAGAGGGTGAAAGTTGCCACCTAATTTGATTATATTAATAAAGATTTTTTGATACCCTTAAATTTAATATATGGCATTATAACTAATAGTACATTTCATTTTCAGGAAATAGGTAAGTATATTTAAAATTATATTAAATCGAGCTTTTACTAAATTATGCATGTATATCATTATGTATGGCAGCTATGAATAATTATGTCATGTTCTTAAAGTACTTCTAGCGAGATTGCCAAAAGTGATGTAATTTTCTATTGGTGTTACGAAATGATAAAGGTAGTTTATTAAGTATTTAAAACTTTCTTTTATATAAAAGTGCTTTACTTAATTATGAAACTTTAGAAATTTTTAATTAGAGAAGTGCTTACAAGCTATGACTGTCTAATACAAGTGGGGAACTTTTTATATATGTGATGATGTACTATACTTATTTTTGGGAATATATTCTCGTTTATCCTATTCCATTGGTTAGTGTTGTCCTTATACAATGGATCCTTTGTGGGCAAAGAAGTTTTACAGCATAGAAAGCCTTAAATGTGCAGGAGTTTGACAACAAACATTCGTGGACTGGCCTGTTAAGTGGTTAAACCCTATAGACTTAATTGAAGATGGTCTCTATTATCACCGCCTTAAGGGATCTAGGGGGTTATTACCTTTTCTTTCACAGAGTAGATGCATACAAATAGTTTTGTGGTATATGGAAGAGGGCTACCTTACCTTGAGGTTACCTTGAGGTGATTCTGGGGCTCAGCGACCCCGCGGCTCGGTCGTCGACCAGGCCTCCTCGTTGCTGGACTGGTCAACCAGGCTGTTGGACGTGGCTGCTCGCAGCTTGACGTATGAGTCACAGCCTGGTTGATCACAGGTATCCTTTGGAGATGTTTGTCAAGTTCTTTCTTGAACACTGTGAGGGGTCGGCCAGTTATGCCCCTTATGTGTAGTGGAAGCGTGTTGAACAGTCTCGGGCCTCTGATGTTGATAGAGTTCTCTCTCAGAGTACCTGTTGCACCTCTGCTCTTCAACGGGGCTCAACGAGGGCTTCAACTCTTCAACAAGGGTACAAATAATAATTTATAGGTTCTGGAATTACTTGATGAAGCCTGTAGGCGAGAAGGATGATGAAGTTACACCTGGTGATCTAGGATTACAAACTTTACCTGTGACTTGTACTAACGCTGTTGAAAAGAAGGGTTGTACAGAACTATGTTGGGAAGAAGATATTTTATGAAGAGTTTGTATGGATAAAAATATAAATACTGTAATACTACCATGTAAACATATGGTAACGTGCAGTGAATGTCTTTTATCTCTGAAAAACTCTCCATTTTGCAGAGAAAATATTTCATATATACTAAACCCAATTGTTTATTGAAGAACTGTATATATTTAAGTACTATGATTTCTTGAATAACTGTATATGTTTAAGTACTATGATTTCTTAAATAACTGTATATGTTAAATGTTGTATAAATAAACTTGATGTCTTTTATGAATAAGATTTCTTTAACCTTAATAGAATAAGTTGCTTACTACATTGGGGACTGTAAACAAGTATGATTACTTTGGTATATTACCTAAAGTTCATTGTCATTTAATATTTACATGTTTTAGTAAGTTGAACGGAAATATTATTTAAAATACGACTTGAAAAGTTACCTTTGACTACTGAAGGTGTATTTTTAATTAAGTTGAGTTATGAAAAGATTGCTTTAAGATGTTGGAAGTAATGACATAGTGTACTGGAAAGTATTTTTAAATGTACGAAGATGTCTTAGAATGTTTCTTTAATTTACAAATGTGAATTAGGGACAAACATTGATGTCTCTGAGAGCATATATGACGGATCTGAGAATATCTTTCTTATATAAAGAGGACGTTTAGAATGCCTTTTAATGCATGAAAGATCTTGGAATAATTACTTTGATGTGAAGAAGCTACTTATAATAATTTTACTTTATGAATGAGTACTGTTCGTTGATAAATTATGCAAAGATGATGCTTTTAAGCTATTTGAGTGTAACCATAGATAATATATGAAAGAATGTCTTTTATGAATAAGATTTCTTTAACCTTAATAGAATAAGTTGCTTACTACATTGGGAACTATATAATATATGAAAGAATGTCTTATTACAATTAATACAGCAAAAAGATTAGTCTTGTTTAAGAACTGAGTTAGTAAGAACTTTTATGTTGATAAAGGAAATTACAGTGACATTTACAGTGAATTACAGTTTGAAACATAATGCTCGGTAAATGATTAAATAAACACTTTGTAGTAACTTACTGGGATTTAGTAATGCTGCTGATGATAATATATATATATATATATATATATATATATATATATATATATATATATATATATATATATATATATATATATATATATATATATAACAATGAACTACTTACTAAATGGCAGAAACAATTGGTTTAAAGAATTAGTAATAAGGTGAATGGAGAATATGTAAGGGAATGCGATGAACCTAGATAACATCTTAGAACAGGTAGAGGAGGGATGGATGAAGGAAAATGGTAAAAAAGGGAAGTAAGATGAGCAGAGAACATGTGGGGAGATGTAAAGGATTGAGAGAGAGATTGTTGGATGCAGAACCAAGGCGTATGGAGAACATGCTGGGACATGTAAAAGATTGAGGGATCTTGTAAGGAAGGGTAGTGAGATGAGCGGAGAACATGTGGGGACATGTAAAGGAAGGAAGGAAGGAAGGAAGGAAGGAAGGAAGGAAGGAAGGAAGGAAGGAAGGAAGGAAGGAAGGAAGGAAGAAAGGAAGGAAGGAAGGAAGGAAGGAAGAAAGGAAGGAAGGAAGGAAGGAAGGAGGAGTTGTGTATTTACATATGAGTCATGCCAAAATAAAAGATACACGGTAATAGTTGTTTAAGTCTCATGTAGCATGCAAAGACCATCGGACGAATTGACCTTGCAAGGAACTTGAAAGAAATATAGCAGTCTTAAATTTCGAAGAAAATGATTAGATACTACCTGGAGGTTATCTTGAGATACTAACGAAGTTGTATAAATGAGGCGGGCCAGGAGCTGGAGCTCGGTCCCTAAATTGTTGTATTTTATAAAGTCTGATATACAGCGGGTTTAAATTTCAGTGGAATTTATTATATATTAACGAAGATACGAGAGGAAGTTAAGGTTGGGACTGGAGCTAGAACTTGGTTACTGACTTTATCTTATTTACTACATCTGAAATATGACTTTTAAATTTTAGGGATATTAGATTGTTAGCATGAATTATAGCCCTGATTGATTGTTTGGTATATTTTGGCGAATCCTAAACTAAGATTACGAATTGTATTACATTGTCTGAAATGTAGATTAATAACGAGTTTGCAAATTATGAAGGATGAAGAGAGGGAGAGGCGATATGAGGTACGAACAGGTAAAGCGGGGGAAAGGGGGAGGGGCATTGATTAGATAAAGGTGAAGGTAGGGAAAAGATTGATGGTGCTAGAGTGGGGAGGTGGGGGGTGCGAGGTGGGAACAGGGGGAGAGGGAATGGGGAGTGTTGGTGGGTAATGCGACTGGCGTTTTTTCTTATAAAGTGTATTTATACATGCAAGTTACTTCAAGCCTACAAATTTAAAATATCAGTTTATGTCTGCAGAGTTAAATAAGAATGTAGAGAAGACCATAAATTTTTTCTATAATATTTCTTAAACAAACTTCTATAATTATATGAACTCTGAAATAATTTTGATCTTAAACGGATGGTGGCTTAGCATTAAGTAAATATCTGAAAAACTAATTTACCTGGAACCCCGACGCCGTAGGACTAAGAAAAACTGACAATTTTTTACCTTGAAAACCTGACGGGTTAGCTGTAATATCCCGAAAATAAAATGTCACCGCTACGATGTCTATTTTACTGGACCTAAAACCAAGTGTAACCACTGAACCGTCATCCCTACTACTCACGCAATGCAACGTCACCAAACCACACCACGCCACACCACGCCATGCTAACACACCATGCCAACATCTCACGCCATGCTAACACACAATGACAACATCTCGCCACCACACCACGGACACACACCACACCACACCATCACTCCACACCAACATATCACGAAAACACACGATGCCATCACAACATTCCATCACACCACGCCAACACACCACGCCATCACACCACGCCATCACACACGCCAACAACACGCCAACTCACCACGCCATCACACCAAGCTAACCCACCACGCCAACTCACCACTCCACCACACCTCAGCAACACACCACACCAATACACTACGCCAACACACCATGCCAACACACCACACCAGAACACCACACCAACACACCACACTAAAACACCATGCCAACGCACCACACCAACACGCCACACCAACACACCACGTCACCAGACCAGGCCAACACACCACACCAACACATCACGCCAACACACCACACCAACACACCACGCCAACACACCACACCATCACACCACACTAACTCACCAGGCCAACACTCCACACCAACACCCTATGCCACCACACCACACCACACCACACCAACAAACCACATCAACACACCACACCAACACACCACGGCAACACACCACGGCAACACACCACACCAATACACCAGACGAACACACCACGCCAACACACCACACCAACACTCCACACCACACCAGCAAGCCACGCAAACACACCACACCAACACACCACACCAACACAACACACCAACACACCACGCCAACACACCACACCAAGGGACCACACCATACAAAAACACCAAACCAACACACCACACCGACACACCACATCAATACACCACACCAACACTCAACGCCAACACACCACACCGACACACCACACCGACACACCACACCGACACACCACATCAACACACAACGCCACCATACCACGCCAACACACCACGCTAACACACCACGCTAACATACCACACCACACCAACACACCACGCCAACACACCACACAAACACACCTCACCAACACACACCACACCAACACACCACGCCTGCACACCACACCAACACACCACACCAACACATGATGCTAACACACAACAACAACACAACACGCTAACACCCAACACCAACACACCAAGACAACACACCACGCCAACACACCACACCAACCCCCTCACACCAACACACCACACTAACAAACCACACCAACACACCACACCAACCCATCACGCCAACACACCATGCCAACTCTCCACACCAAAACACCACACCAACACACCACACCAATACACCACGCTAACACACCACACCAACACACCACGCCAACACACCACGCTAACACACCACGCTAACACACCACACCACACCGACACACCGCGCCAACACACCACACAGACACATCACGCTAATACACAACTTCCATAGCAATACACAACGCCATAGCAACTTCTAATTAATTTGACGTTTTGGAGGACGAGTGCTGTGGTGAGACTGCGGATCGCGCAAAAGGGAAAGCAATGAAGAGCAAGGAAGCGCAGGCCCCTCAGAGAGTAAAGGAAGTACCTAAGTAAACCTTAGTTGTGGGAGATTCCCAGATAAGGTATTTGGATAGAACGTTTTGTGCTAGAGATAGGGGGAACAGGTTAAGGGTTTGCTATCCCGGAGCTGGCATTGGTGATATTATAAACAACATGAATGATATTATGGCTGGTAATGGGAACAATCCCATTATTTGCATTAGCGTGGGAGGAAATGATGTTGGTCGAGTTAGGAGTGAGGAACTGATTCAGAGGTATAAAACAGCCATAGAGTTAGTTAGGAGCAAGGGAGGAATCCCGATCATATGTGGCATTCTTCCAAGAAAGGGAGTGGGAAATGAATGGATATCGAGGGCACTTGGTGTCAATTGCCGGCTGGAAAGATATTGCAAATCAAATGCAATATCTTTCATAGACAACTGGGAACACTTCTATGGAAGAAATGAAATGTATGCTCGTGATGGGGTGCATCTATCGAGAGCTGGGGTTGTTGCTGTTGCGAACTCGTTAGAAGAAGTGGTTAGAGGTGTTTGTTTGGGTTTAAACTGTTAGTAGATAGAGGTATGGGAATTGATTTGGAGGAAGGAGGTAATAAAAGTATGTGTTTGTGGGAGAAAGGAATTGGCAAAACGATCAGGGAAAGAGAAGGTCCGCAAAATAACAATTCACTTAGGGTATATTACACTAACAGTAGAAGTCTAAGAAATAAAATTAACGAATTAAATGCTCTTGTCTGCACAGAAAAAATAGATATTATTGCACTTACCGAAACGTGGATGAATGTAGAAAATAGAGAACTATTTTCCTATAAATAGAGAACTATTGTAGAAAATAGAGAACTATTAGCTGAATATCAAATATATGGATTTAAACTATTTCACACAGATAGATATATTAGACGAGGAGGTGGAGTAGCCATATATGTTAGGGACAATTTGAAATGTAGTCTCAAAGAGGGAATCAAAACAGAGCCACACACAGAAACTATTTGGATTGAATTAAACGAAAAAGCTAATAATATTATAATAGGAGTAATATATAGGCCACCAAATTTAGACAGAATGGAAGCAAAGCATCTATGGGATGAAATATCTAGAGCATCTAGATCTAACAGTATTTATGTCATGGGTGACTTTAATTTTAGCGGAATAAACTGGTTGAACAAAACAGGGAATAGTGAAGCAGAAGATTTTCTAGAATTAATTGACGATTGTTTTCTTACGCAACACATTAAGGAACCAACACGGGAAAATAATATTTTAGATTTAGTGTTAACTAACAGGGAAACACAAATTAATGACATCGAAATAGGGAGTGAGCTAGGGAACAGTGATCACAAAGAAATCAGATTTAGCATAGAATGGAATAGACCAGTAGGAGAAAACTCTGTTAAAGTGCCAAATTTTCGAAAAGCTGATTTTAATAGCCTAAGAAATTTTTTGGGACAAATAGAGTGGAAAGTCTTGGGTATGGGGTGGGGGCCGGTCTTGGAGCGAGACACGAACCCAGCGATAGGTGACTTAAATGGGGATTTCGATGTGGTTTCAATATATAACGTATTTAAGAATATTCTAAGCAAAGCACAGGAACGTAGTATACCATACAAATTGAATAGATCGAATACTAATGACCCAAAGTGGATAACAAAGAATTTGAAGAACCTTATAGGTAAAAAGAGAGCTTGGTACAAAAGGATTAAAAATGGGGAGGTCACTTTAGAACAGGAATTCGTACAACTGGTTAGAAATGTTAAAAAAGAGATAAGGAAAGCAAAAAGAAACTATGAAGTTCGCATAGCAGGGCAAGCAAAGACAAATCCTAAAGGGTTTTTTCAGTTATATCGTACTAAGACTAGGGAAAGGATAGGTCCATTAAAAACTGAGACAGGTCAAATAACAGATAGTGATGAAGAGATGAGTAGTATTTTTAATAAATATTTTGTATCTGTATTTACTAAAGAGGAACTTAACAATATGCCTTCAGCCGAACAAATCTATGTGGGTGGGGACGAGGACAGGTTGACGAGTTTAGCAGTTACCAGGAAGGATGTTCTTAAACAAATAGTAAAACTCAAACCAAACAAATCCCCAGGGCCGGATGAAGTGTTTGCCAGGGTGCTTAAAGAATGCAAAGAGTAGCTTTGTGACCCACTGTCAACCATATTTAATAAATCAAGAGTCAGGCAGAGTGCCAGAGTTTTGGAAAGCAAATAAAATTCCTCTTCATCTTGAAAAACATAAATTAATAATTGAGTCGCAACATGGTTTTATAAATGGCCGTTCATGTTTAACAAATTTATCTTTTTATTCTAGCATAGTTGAGGCAGTTGATAGTGGTAAGGATTGTGATGTTGTGTACCTTGACTTTAGCAAAGCTTTTGATAAAGTGCCACATGAAAGACTGATTAAAAAGATAGAGTCTCTTGGTATTGGGGGTGCTATATTAAGCTGGATTAGGGCATGGCTATACCAAAGGAAACAGAGAATTAGTATAAATGGAATCAAGTCAGAGTGGGAAAATGTTGTAAGTGGAGAGCCTCAAGGCTCTGTCCTGGGACCTCTGTTGTTTATAATATATATAAATGATTTAGATTCAGGTTTGAGTAGCAACATTTGCAAATTTGCCGATGATACGAAAATCGGTAGGGAAATTATTTCGGAGGAGGACTCACTATCACTTCAAGTTGATCTAGATAGGGTTTTGAAATGGTCAAAGGATTGGCAGATGCTGTTTAATGCTGATAAATGTAAAGTTCTGAGGTTAGGTAATGATGATAAAGTTACAAGATACGAGCTAGATGGTGTTGAGATTGCGAAGTCCGATTGCGAAAGGGATCTGGGAGTTATGATTAGTAAGAATTTAAAACAAAAGGATCAATGCATAAATGTTCGTAATAAGGCAAATCGGACACTGGGATTTATTAATCGCAGCGTTAGTAACAAGACACCTGGTGTGGTTCTCAAGCTATATCTTGCTCTAGTTAGGCCCCATTTAGATTATGCAGCACAGTTTTGGTCGCCATATTATAGAATGGATATAAATTCACTTGAACGTGTCCAGCGTAGGATGACTAAGTTAATTCCCCAAATTAGAAATCTTTCATATGAAGAAAGATTAGCAAAGCTCAAGTTGCATTCACTGGAAAGGCGAAGAGTTAGGGGTGACATGATAGAGGTTTACAAGTGGGTGAATGGATGTTACGGCCCTCTCGGGACGCAACGGGGTTCTCACTCTGATGTTGTTAGAGGAAGATATATGTATCCGTTCCCAAGCCAGTAGTGGCTATCAAGGGATGAGATCCGTGACACAAGTAACTTAAAAGGGAGTAGGGAAAGAAAGTTAAGAACTTAATATTATATAATGTTCACCATCACCATTTAAATATATAAAAGTAAAACGTACACAAGGGGGAGGGGTATTAACACTTTACAAATGGGATCTACACTGTAGTCTTCTGCTGGAGACTATGGATCCTCGAAGCTAGGTGCTGAGTCCGCGGTGCTTTCTTCGTGGCCTCAAGACGTGTCCTCTGAGAACGCCGAGCCTACCCTGGCCACAGGTCAGCCACAACACAGGTCCACTGGGGGCACCGTCGTGGAGGCCGTCAACCACACGTCCAGCAGGTCTGCTGGCAGGTACTGAGCCACCAAGGCTGGTACGGCCACTCCACGAACGATAAAAGGGGTACGCCCTAGACAGGAGTCTCGTGTGATATCACCAATCACCCTCCTGTCCTCAATACCCCAGTGGATTATCGTCTCCAACCGTCGGTCCCGGGTAAATCCTTCCACTGCCACTCCACTGGCAGGCTTAACACACCACAGTGTTCTTCCGGGGGGCGACGTCACGACAGCTGCAGCAAACTTCACTGTATGGAGACTGGCTGCCTCGGGTAGACTGACTCCACTTCCATCACAGTGGTCCCAGGTCGGCTCTGTAAGCAGACACGTCATTAATAACCGGGACACTAATACACCACACTCACAGGCTCAGATACAAACGCTCGACATATCCACTCCATAGATGGCGCTGTCTTCGGAGCACCACTTCACCAGAGGTCAGGAGCGGCGGTGTTGAGCGCTGAACCAGACTGGAAACTGGTCCTTGAGGCCAGTACACGCTGTCCTCACTAGGTGTCGTCGTTCGTTTGGCGGGGGTTTCGGGAGCTGACCCACAGATGGCGTGTTTGTCACTGCTCCAGGCACGGACGCTGGATCCGGGTTCGTAACACCTCCCCACCAAAAAGAATTTGGTTTGGGGTTCTATAAAAAGAAACACAAACCAAATTAGTACGACGACACAACTCCAAATGGACACGCATGCTTTATGATCTGGAATTGCGAGGCTGTCTCGTCCACCAAACTGTACTAAAGAACCCTGGCACAAAGGGAACTTGTAGATTGAAGGCGATGTCCTGCCTGGCGTAACCTTCCACGTCTCCACTGCGATGTCAAGCAGGGGCATCATCTCACACCTCTCTAGTAAGGATCCGTGTAGACACGATCTGGGGTGACTCGACACTTCTCTGCGTTGAGGCACCGATGACGGCTGATCACAGACGGCATTTCTGGTGCCAGTCCGATGGTCCTTCAGGGAGGCAGGAACCTGGAATACAGGGGTCTGATAATTCAGAGTGATAGCGACAATGGGCAAGTCAGTACTTACTATACACTCCTCTACTAGGCCCACACCTAGTTCCAACAGGGCTGCTTGCTCACCGAAGATGGCATTCGCTCTGCCCCCGTCAGGTCGACCAACGTTCCGTATAACGCTGTGTTGAGGCTCAGCAGTCACGCGGGGGGTGTCAACCTGTCGGAAACAGTCACTCACATTATCACATATCGTACCTCCTGTATCATCTATTACCTCCCAGGTCCCTTCTTCAACTGCAACACTTGCAGTACAAATCTCCAATCCCTGGGACCTCTTTACGATGTTCACGGGAGCCACCATCCTTCGGGTCGTCCACTGATCCTTACTGAGAACACATAGAATGCATAGGAGAATAAAACAAAATATCGCTAAGAAACATGGGGTCAATTGAGGGATATGCTTCCTGAGCCAGTCATGTCCATAGCCGGCAACATCCACTAGCCTGGCTTGGACCGAAGAGGGCACTAGACCTTTTGAACACACCTCACATACCTCTGAAGTCTGGGGAATCTCTGGCTGGTTCAATACACGCTGTACCTTGCCATACCGCAAGTACACATCCGCCTTCGCTCCAGACTCGTTGGTATCTGTGGGTGCCTGCACACAAGGCCTCTCTTCGTGCTCAGGTACCTCTGCCTTCTTAACTTCATGTTCCTTGTCGAGAGAATCAGGAGACACTGCTAGAACGCTCTCAATCTGTAGGCGAGAGGACAAATTAAACATAGTTACATCCGGGTCTGTCTTTACCTGGACATTACCATTGCCTGTTACCTCAGACCTTGCTGCTCCGGTAGACTCGTCCGCAACCTTGGGATGATTGATGCTCCAATCGGTCACCAAGTCGTTGGCTAGTACCACGTCAATCCCAGTCACAGGGAGGGTATCGACTACTGCCAACGCACATGTGCCGCTGAAATAAGGCGTGTCGAGATGTACTGGCACTAAGGGGGCGATATACTGCGTTCTCGGAAACCCAACCAGGATAACCTCTGGTCTCCCATCCACACTTACTCCCTCGGGTAACGAGCTCTTCACGATCAGGGACTGGGCTGCTCCACTATCTCTGAGCACTACAATTGATCTACCAGTATGATTACTCGTTACATACCCGGTTGAAGTGTGAGGGGCCAACAAACTTGGTCCTTCCTGCGTCGTCGTAGACTGGTTTCCTACTGGTGACGTAACACAGCTCATCAACATCACCTCCCTTCGTGCGCTGCCACCTCTTCTGCCTCGGCACCTAGCAGCTATGTGCCCTTTCTGCCCACAAGTCCAGCACACCATATTCCTCCTTGGACTACGGTGTTTCGGACTACTAGGACTTGTTCTTCGGGGGCTACTTGGGGGCGTCTTCTTAGCGCTTCGTGGGACGGGTCTTTCTTCTTCTTCGTCGTGAGGTCTGTCAAACCGGCGCTGGTAATTCCTCGGGACGTACTTAGCAGACGGCCTATGAGTCAGGATATACTCTTCAGCCATGGTGGCTGCTGCACTCAAGGTCTCTACCTGCTGTTCCTCCAAGTACGTCTTGAGGTCTCCAGACAAACAATCCTTGAAGTCCTCGAGCAGAATCAGCTGTTCGAGGTCTTCCCTGGTCTCCACCTTCCGAGAGGCACACCATTCCTGGAAAAGTCGCTCCTTGATCGTGGCGAATTCGGTAAAAGTGTGCTCTGAGGTCTTCTTCAGGTTTCTGAACTTTTGCCTATAAGCCTCAGGTACCAATTGGTACGCCATGAGCACCACTTTCTTCACCATATCGTAATCGCCGGAGTCGTCAAGGGATAATGTAGAGTAGGCAATTTGGGCCTTCCCAGTCAAGACTGACTGTATCATGATGGCCCAATTCTCCCTTGGCCACTCCAGAGAGGCAGCGACTTTCTCGAAGGCTGCAAAGAATTTTGACACTTCCTTCTCATGGAATTTGGGGACCATTTTGATATTCCTTACCGGATCGAAACCGCTGGTGTCCGTTGTTAGCCTCCGACCACCGCCTAACCGTAATATTTCTAGTTCATGTTGTCTCTGTCTTTCTTTTTCTTCTCTCTCTCGCTGTTTCTCTTCTCTTTCTCGTTCTTCTCTTTCTCGTTTCTCTTCTCTTTCTCTCTCTGCTTTCCTTTCTTCTAATTCTAAACGTCTCATCTCTAATTCTTTATCTTGTCTCTCTCGTTTCTCTTCTCTTTCTAATTCTAAACGCCTCATCGCCAATTCCTTTTCTTTCATCTCCATTTCTTTATTTTTCATCTCCACTTCTTTATCTTTTAATTCCCGTTCTAATTCTAACTTTTTCCACTCTATCTCACGATTAATCTCTAGGGCACGCATTTTGACTGTTAGGAAGCTGATATTAAGCTCACCTGCATCACTGTCAATGTCACTGCCCTTATCTTCCTTTTCCGTGGAAGCTATTTCCTCACCTTCCCTTGTACTAGGAGTCTCGCTTCCCTGTTTCTCTTCTGCCTTCAGGTGCCGGTGAACCTTGGACAAGATCTCCACACGGGAATCACTGGCACGGATCTTGATCTCCAGGTAGGCGCTCACTAGTACAAGCTCTGGTTTGCTCAAATATTTTAATCTGGCAAGACAATCCTCTCTGTTCAGAAAAGCCTGAACCTCGTCCAGATCATCGATGGTAGCTTTGTCTGCCATTGTCACAGATGGAACACTTTGCACTTAACACACTGCTTACACGTTAGCACTTAACACACCGAGCACTGTTCTACGCCAATATTGCACTTTATCGCACCAAACACTGCACTTGCCAATATTGCACGTAATCACTTCGGGCACCACACTACCCAATATTGCACTGAGTCACTGAGCACCGCACAGGACGAATAACGTCACAATCGTCACACACAGGGGGGAATTATTTACAGGGATTACGCCACTTCACCACCCCTGTCAAACATACTTAACAAGGGGACGGATCCCGCTGGGGATGCCAATTATGTTACGGCCCTCTCGGGACGCAACGGGGTTCTCACTCTGATGTTGTTAGAGGAAGATATATGTATCCGTTCCCAAGCCAGTAGTGGCTATCAAGGGATGAGATCCGTGACGCAAGTAACTTAAAAGGGAGTAGGGAAAGAAAGTTAAGAACTTAATATTATATAATGTTCACCATCACCATTTAAATATATAAAAGTAAAACGTACACAAGGGGGAGGGGTATTAACACTTTACAAATGGGATCTACACTGTAGTCTTCTGCTGGAGACTATGGATCCTCGAAGCTAGGTGCTGAGTCCGCGGTGCTTTCTTCGTGGCCTCAAGACGTGTCCTCTGAGAACGCCGAGCCTACCCTGGCCACAGGTCAGCCACAACACAGGTCCACTGGGGGCACCGTCGTGGAGGCCGTCAACCACACGTCCAGCAGGTCTGCTGGCAGGTACTGAGCCACCAAGGCTGGTACGGCCACTCCACGAACGATAAAAGGGGTACGCCCTAGACAGGAGTCTCGTGTGATATCACCAATCACCCTCCTGTCCTCAATACCCCAGTGGATTATCGTCTCCAACCGTCGGTCCCGGGTAAATCCTTCCACTGCCACTCCACTGGCAGGCTTAACACACCACAGTGTTCTTCCGGGGGGCGACGTCACGACAGCTGCAGCAAACTTCACTGTATGGAGACTGGCTGCCTCGGGTAGACTGACTCCACTTCCATCACAGTGGTCCCAGGTCGGCTCTGTAAGCAGACACGTCATTAATAACCGGGACACTAATACACCACACTCACAGGCTCAGATACAAACGCTCGACATATCCACTCCATAGATGGCGCTGTCTTCGGAGCACCACTTCACCAGAGGTCAGGAGCGGCGGTGTTGAGCGCTGAACCAGACTGGAAACTGGTCCTTGAGGCCAGTACACGCTGTCCTCACTAGGTGTCGTCGTTCGTTTGGCGGGGGTTTCGGGAGCTGACCCACAGATGGCGTGTTTGTCACTGCTCCAGGCACGGACGCTGGATCCGGGTTCGTAACAATGGACATAACAAAGAGGATATTAATAGGGTGTTAAAAGTATCAACACAGGACAGAACACGAAACAATGGGTATAAATTGGATAAGTTTAGATTTAGGAAAGACTTGGGTAAATACTGGTTCAGTAACAGGGTTGTTGATTTGTGGAACCAATTACCGCGTAACGTGCTGGAGGTGGGGTCCCTCGATTGTTTCAAGCGCGGGTTGGACAAGTATATGAGTGGGATTGGGTGGTTATAAATAGGAGCTGCCTCGTATGGGCCAATAGGCCGTCCGCAGTTGCCTTTGTTCATAAGAACATAAGAACAAAAGAACAAAGGCAACTGCAGAAGGCCTATTGGCCCATACGAGGCAGCTCCTATTTATAACCACCCAATCCCACTCATATACATGTCCAACCCATGCTTGAAACAATAGAGGGACCCTACCTCAACAATGTTACGCGGCAATTGGTTCCACAAATCAACAACCCTGTTACTGAACCAGTATTTACCCAAGTCTTTCCTAAATCTAAACTTATCCAATTTATACCCATTGTTTCGTGTTCTGTCTTGTGTTGATACTTTTAATACCTTATTAATATCCCCTTTGTTATGTTCATTCATCCACTTGTAAACCTCTATCATGTCACCCCTAACTCTTCGCCTTTCCAGTGAATGCAACTTAAGCTTTGTTAATCTTTCTTCATATGAAAGATTACTAATTTGGGGAATTAACTTAGTCATCCTACGCTGGACACGATCAAGTGAATTTATATCCATTCTATAATATGGCGACCAAAACTGAACTACATAATCTAGATAATCTCCTTCCCCTGAACATAAGAACATAAGAACAAAGGTAACTGCAGAAGGCCTATTGGCCCATACGAGGCAGCTCCTATTCTATAACCACCCAATCCCACTCATATACTTGTCCAACCCGCGCTTGAAACAATCGAGGGACCCCCGCCTTCTTCTTCAAGAACTTATTCATGCCACCTCCTTGCAAGTTGA
Source organism: Procambarus clarkii (assembly GCF_040958095.1). Lineage (NCBI taxonomy): Eukaryota > Metazoa > Arthropoda > Malacostraca > Decapoda > Cambaridae > Procambarus > Procambarus clarkii. The sequence goes on from NC_091195.1 coordinate 30,366,553, forward strand.
CGAGGCTTTTCTTGCTGTTTGTCAACAGCAACGCTTTCTGTCCTCTTCTCTTCCCAGTGATCTATGCAATATCATTTTTCCAATTGCATTTGACACTGCTCACGTCTCCTCTTCCCACCACTCCTCCACACTACACAACAAACTTCAACGCCTGATCTCCAACAGTCCTTGGGCCAAATACTCTCTCTCTGACTGTGTTACCAACCTTTCGTCCTACTCTCTTTCTAAGCACCAGCAAGAACTTCTTGGTCTTGGTCTGTCTTTTGCTACTTCCCCTGGCCCACGCTGTGGCATTGATCTCATTAGTTCCTTTGACAGGTTTGTCAATTCTAACTCTAGTACTCTTTCGGACCTGTCTGCCTTTAGAGGGGCCCTTATCCCCGTTCTTGACAGCTTGTTTTCTAAAAATAACCACCTTCCTCGTCGCTTCCAGCTTGCCCTTGCCTCCCTGAAATCTAACAACTCTATTCTTATCCTTCCTTCAGACAAAAGCAATTCAGTGGTTGTCCTTGACCGTGAGAACTACCTCCGAAAAGCAGATGTCTTGCTCTCTGACTCTCACACTTATGCTCCTCTGACTTCTAACCCTTTGGATCGCCTCAAAACTTCCTTTAACCGCAAACTAAGACAGCTCTCTAGTCTTTGCCCTCCTGACTTTGATCTCATTAAACGTTTCCGTGTCATCTGCCCTTCTCTTCCTTATTTCTATGGTCTTCCTAAGACTCATAAACCTGGTGTTCCTCTTCGTCCTATCATTTCTTCACGGGGCTCTGTCAGCTATCCTCTTGCCTCCTGGCTCGCTAAAACCCTGACACCTTACCTTGGCACTTTTTCCCCTGCCCACCTTCGTCACTCTCAGGACTTCATAGAAAGACTGCGCCTGCAACCCTCTTGTAAAATGCTTAGTCTTGATGTCGACTCTCTGTTCACTAATGTTCCGCTCGATGACGTTCTCTCTTTCCTCAGACAGAAGGCGTCAGAGGGTCTCCTTCCTCTCCTACTTCCCACTGACGTTTTCCTCGATCTCATTAGACTCTGTGTTGAATCTAACTCTTTCTCTTTCAACGGTAAATATTACACTCAAACTTTCGGTGTCGCTATGGGTTCCCCTCTCTCCCCTGTTCTTGCTAATTTCTACATGGAATACTTCGAAACTGTTCTTCTTCCTTCTATTGATACTCGTCCCTCTCTCTGGCTTCGCTATGTTGATGACATTTTTGCTTTATGGCCTCATGACCTTAATCTTTTCCAGCCTTTCCTCGCCTCTCTTAACAATCTGGCTCCTTCTATCCATTTCAAAGTTGAGTGGGAATCTAATTCCCTCCTTCCTTTTCTTGATGTTCATGTTCACAGCTCTGTGTCTGGGTTCTCTTTCTCTGTCTACCGTAAACCCATGCATAGTGGCATGTACATTCACTTCTTTTCCTACCATCCTCTTTCTGTTAAGAAAAGTGTCCTCGTCTCTCTCTTCCTCCGCGCTCTACGCATCAGCGACCCTCAGTTTCTTGATTCTGAAATTGCCTTTATCTACAAATCATTCTCTCGCCTTGGTTATCCTTTGCATTTCATCAACTGTGCCCACTCTCAAGCTAAACGAAATTTCTTTCATCCTAAACCTGCTTCCAACACTAGTAGCACTGTACTATGCCTTCCCTTCATATCTGAACTCAAAACTTTTACCAATACCTTTCGTCCTCTTGACATTAAACTCGCCTTTCGACAAACTAACACACTTCGTAGCAATCTAGTTCACACTGCTCCTCCTGCTTCTAATGCTGCTGGTGTCTACTCTATTTCCTGTTCATCTTGTCCTCTCTTGAAAAACATAAATTAATAATTGAGTCGCAACATGGTTTTATAAATGGCCGTTCATGTTTAACAAATTTGTTATCTTTTTATTCTAGCATTGTTGAGGCAGTTGATGGTGGTAAGGATTGCGATGTTGTTTACCTTGACTTTAGCAAAGCTTTTGATACAGTGCCACATGAAAGACTGATTAAAAAGATAGAGTCTCATGGTATTGGGGGTGCTATATTAAGCTGGATTAGGGCATGGCTATACCAAAGGAAACAGAGAGTTAGTATAAATGGAATCAAGTCAGAGTGGGAAAATGTTGTAAGTGGAGTGCCTCAAGGCTCTGTCCTGGGACCTCTGTTGTTTATAATATATATAAATGATTTAGATTCAGGTTTGAGTAGCAACATTTGCAAATTTGCCGATGATACGAAAATCGGTAGGGAAATTAATTCGGAGGAGGACTCACTATCACTTCAAGTTGATCTAGATAGGGTTTTGAAATGGTCAAAGGATTGGCAGATGCAGTTTAATGCTGATAAATGTAAAGTTCTGAGGTTAGGTAATGATGATAGAGTTACAAGATACGAGCTAGATGGTGTTGTGATTGCGAAGTCGGATTGCGAAAGGGATCTGGGAGTTATGATTAGTAAGAATTTAAAACAAAGGATCAATGCATAAATGTTCGTAATAAGGCAAATCGGACACTTGGATTTATTAATCGCAGCGTTAGTAACAAGACACCTGGTGTGGTTCTCAAGCTATATCTTGCTCTAGTTAGGCCCCATTTAGATTATGCAGTTCAGTTTTGGTCGCCATATTATAGAATGGATATAAATTCACTTGAACGTGTCCAGCGTAGGATGACTAAGTTAATTCCCCAAATTAGAAATCTTTCATATGAAGAAAGATTAACAAAGCTTAAGTTGCATTCACTGGAAAGGCGAAGAGTTAGGGGTGACATGATAGAGGTTTACAAGTGGATGAATGGACATAACCGGGGGGATATTAATAGGGTATTAAAAGTATCAACACAGGACAGAACACGAAACAATGGATATAAATTGGATAAGTTTAGATTTAGGAAAGACTTGGGTAAATACTGGTTCAGTAACAGGGTTGTTGATTTGTGGAACCAATTGCCGCGTAACATTGTGGAGGTGGGGTCCCTCGATTGTTTCAAGCACGGGTTGGACAAGTATATGAGTGGGATTGGGTGGTTATAGAATAGGAGCTGCCTCGTATGGGCCAATAGGCCTTCTGCAGTTACCTTTGTTCTTATGTTCTTCTTATGTTCTTATGTTCCAATACTTTGGCGAAACTGGCCGTACACTGAATGACAGACTTAAAGAACACAAGAGAATTGTTATGTCTGCAGACACTAACAATGCTCTCTTCTGCCATGTGAGGGATTCTAATCATCCCATTGATTGGTCTTCCTCCAAAATAATCTTTCCTGCCTCTACTCTACACAGACGCCGTCTTGTAGAATCGGCTCTTATTAACAATGTACCCACCATGAACTTGAGTCCTGGCTTTGTTGCTGTGGACTCTTCCCTTTCACAGTATATACTCAAATGCTCTAATCTTTCTAACAAACGTGACTTAACATAAACTTTCCCCCTTCCATTTCTTTCTTTCTCTTTCCCTTTCTTTCTCTCTTCTCCCTTTTCTGTTCATTGTCTTCTACGCTCCCTTGCTATCCTCTTCTTTTTCCTATTACTATCTCCTTCGGTGGTTATAATAGGAGCTGCCTCGTATGGGCCAATAGGCCTGCTGCAGTTCTCATTACTACTATCCCCTACACCTGACTTTCCTCCTCAGCTCTCTCTTGCCTATTTAATGCCTGTCCCTACCTGTCCTCATCACAATCGACTTGAGAATGGTCCAGGACGGACCGAAACGTCGTCGTCCCTTCAATTTCTAGTGTGTGGTCTGGTCAACATACTTCAGCCACGTTATTGTGACTCATCGCCTGCATAATCTAAATGGGGCCTAACTAGAGCAAGATATAGCTTGAGAACCACACCAGGTGTCTTGTTACTAACGCTGCGATTAATAAATCTAAGTGTCCGATTTGCCTTATTACAAACATTTAAGAACATAAGAACAAAGGCAACTGCAGAAGGCCTGTTGGCCCATACGAGGCAGCTCCTATTTATAACCACCCGATCCCACTCATATACATGTCCAACCCATGCTTGAAACAATCGAGGGACCCCACCTCCACAATGTTCGCGGCAATTGGTTCCACAAATCAACAACCCTGTTACTGAACCAGTATTTACCCAAGTCTTTCCTAAATCTAAACTTATCCAATTTATACCCATTGTTTCGTGTTCTGTCTTGTGTTGATACTTTTAATACCCTATTAATATCCCCTTTGTTACGTCCATTCACCCACTTGTAAACCTCTATCATGTCACCCCTAACTCTTCGCCTTTCCAGTGAATGCAACTTAAGCTTTGTTAATCTTTCTTCATATGAAAGATTTCTAATTTGGGGAATTAACTTAGTCATCCTACGCTGGACACGTTCAAGTGAATTTATATCCATTCTATAATATGGCGACCTAAACTGAACTGCATAATCTAAATGGGGCCTAACTAGAGCAAGATATAGCTTGAGAACCACACCAGGTGTCTTGTTACTAACGCTGCGATTAATAAATCCAAGTGTCCGATTTGCCTTATTACGAACATTTATGCATTGATCCTTTTGTTTTAAATTCTTGCTAATCATAACTCCCAGATCCCTTTCGCAATCCGACTTTGCAATCTCAACACCATCTAGCTCGTATCTTGTAACTCCATCATCATTACCTAACCTCAGAATTTTACATTTATCAGCATTAAACTGCATCTGCCAATCCTTCGACCATTTCAAAACCCTATCTAGATCAACTTGAAGTGATAGTGAGTCCTCCTCCGAATTAATTTCCCTACCGATTTTCGTATCATCGGCAAATTTGAAAATGTTGCTACTCAAACCTGAATCTAAATCATTTATATATATTATAAATAACAGAGGTCCCAGGACAGAGCCCTGAGGCACCCCACTTACAACATTTTCCCACTCTGACTTGACTCCATTTATACTAACTCTGTTTCATTTGGTATAGCCATGCCCTAATCCAGCTTAATATAGCACCCCCAATACCATGAGACTATCTTTTTAATCAGTCTTTCATGTGGCACTGTATCAAAAGCTTTGCTAAAGTCAAGGTACACAACATCGCAATCCTTACCACTATCAACTGCCTCAACAATGCTCGAATAAAAAGATAACAAATTTGTTAAACATGAACGGCTATTTATAAAACCATGTTGCGACTCAATTATTAATTTATGTTTTTCAAGATGAAGACGAATTTTATTTGCTATTATAGATTCGAGTAACTTTCCCACAATAGACGTTAGGCTAATTGGTCGATAGTTAGACGCAAGTGATCTATCTCCTTTCTTAAAAACTGGTATCACCTTAGCAACTTTCCAAAACTCTGACACTCTGCCTGACTCTATTGATTTATTAAATATGGTTGACAGTGGGTCACAAAGCTCCTCTTTGCATTCTTTAAGCACCCTGGCAAACACTTCATCCGGCCCTGGGGATTTGTTTGGTTTGAGTCTTACTATTTGTTTAAGAACATCCTCCCTGGTAACTGTTAAACTCGTCAACCTGTCCTCGTCCCCACCCACATAGACTTGTTCGGCTGAAGGCATATTGTTAAGTTCCTCTTTAGTAAATACAGATACAAAATATTTATTAAAAATACTACTCATCTCTTCATCACTATCTGTTATTTGACCTGTCTCAGTTTTTAATGGACCTATCCTTTCCCTAGTCTTAGTACGATATAACTGAAAAAACCCTTTAGGATTTGTCTTTGCTTGCCCTGCTATGCGAACTTCATAGTTTCTTTTTGCTTTCCTTATCTCTTTTTTAATATTTCTAACCAGTTGTACGAATTCCTGTTCTAAAGTGACCTCCCCATTTTTAATCCTTTTGTACCAAGCTCTCTTTTTACCTATAAGGTTCTTCAAATTCTTTGTTATCCACTTTGGGTCATTGGTATTCGATCTATTCAATTTGTATGGTATACTACGTTCCTGTGCTTTGTTTAGAATATTCTTAAATAAGTTATATATTGAATCCACATCGGAATCCCCATTTACGTCACCTATCGCTGGGTTCATGTCTCGCTCCAAGACCGGCCCACACCCCAAACCCAAGACTTTCCAAATCAATTTGACCCAAAAAATTTCTTAGGCTATTAAAATCAGCTTTTCGAAAATCTGGCACTTTAACAGAATTTTCTCCTACAGGTCTATTCCATTCTATGCTAAATCTGATTTCTTTGTGATCACTGTTCCCTAGCTCACTCCCTATTTCGATGTCATTAATTTGTGTTTCCCTGTTAGTTAACACTAAATCTAAAATATTATTTTCCCGTGTTCGTTCCTTAATGTGTTGTGTAAGAAAGCAATCGTCAATTAATTCTAGAAAATCTTCAGCTTCACTATTCCCTGTTTTGTTCAACCAGTTTATTCCACTAAAATTAAATTCACCCATGACGAAAATACTGTTAGATCTAGATGCTCTAGATATTTCATCCCATAGATGCTTTGCTTCCATTCTGTCTAAATTTGGTGGCCTATATATAACTCGTATTATAATATTATTTGTTTTTTCGTTTAATTCTATCCAAATAGTTTCTGTGTGTGGCTCAGTTTTGATTCCCTCTTTGAGACTACATTTCAATTTGTCCCTAACATATATGGCTACTCCACCTCCTCGTCTAATATATCAATCTGTGTGAAATAGTTTAAATCCATTTATTTGATATTCAGCTAATAGTTCTCTATTTTCTACATTCATCCACGTTTCAGTAAGTGCAATAATATCTATTTTTTCTGTGCATACAAGAGCATTTAATTCGTTAATTTTATTTTTTAGACTTCTACGTTTAGTGTAATGTACCCTAAGTGAATTGTTATTTTGAGGCCCTTCTCTTTCCCTGATCATTTTGCCAATTCCTTTCTCCCACAAACACATACTTTTATTACCTCCTTCTTCCAAATCAATTCCCATACCTCTATCTACTAACAGTTTAAACCCAAACAAACACCTCTAACCACTTCTTCCAACGAGTTCGCAACAGCAACAACCCCAGCTCTCGAAAAATGCACCCCATCACGAGCATACATTTCATTTCTTCCATGTTCTTATGTTCTTATGTTCTTACACCACACCCACACACCACACAAACACATCACGACAACACATCACGCCAACACTCAACACCACACTAACATACCACACCAACACACCAGTAGTAGTGGGGGTAAGCGCCACAGAACATTTTTTTTCTGGGGAAAAAAATCACGTGTAGCGCTTGGGGGTTTTGAGGTCAAATATCATGTGTAGCGCTTGGGGGTTTTGAGGTCTAAAATGAAGTGTAGCGCTTGGGGGGTTTCAGGTGAATTTGGGGAGTCACAGATTTGGGATTAAGGAATTTCTTATGAGTGAGTAATTTCTGAGATTATAGAAGTTTGTTAAGGTTTCTTATGAAACCTTAACAAACATAAATATCTGAATCATTTCACTGTCTTCCCCCTCCCCCCCCCTGTATCTCCCGCTCATACCTTACACCCCCTCCCTCCCCCCCTTACCTCACAATCTGTGGCCCGCCTGTGTTTACTTTAGACCGTCAGCCAGACGCCGCATGCAGGTTACCTCTTATCTTATCTTATCTTCTCCATAATATCTGGACCGTCCCTCTCTCTCTCTCTCTCTCTCTCTCTCTCTCTCTCTCTCTCTCTCTCTCTCTCTTCCTATTTCCTTACAGCTATTTTCAGAGTTTCAAATAATCATAGAAGTTTATTTATATGTTTATGACCGAATTTGTAAAAAGACCATTTTCAGAGAATATTGTCTTAGATGTTTTGTTAGGGAAAACAGACAACTTAGCCATAACATTTAGTTTTATATCCATTTACGGCTATTTCACCTGTAAAGACCAAAATTGAACAGAGCCCAGTTATAGACAGAATTTCGTCAGAGACCATTGTATACCTAAAATGAACAGAGTCCACTTTGTGAGCAAAATTAGTCAGAGACAGTTTTAAGCTCAAATTTCATCAGAGTCCAATTATCAACAGAAATTCGCCAGAGTCCAGTTTTCTAGCAAAATAAGTCAGCGACAGTTTTAAGCTCAAAATTTCATCAGAGTCCAATTATCAACAGAAATTCGTCAGAGTCCAGTTTTCTAGCAAAATTCGTCAGAGTCCAATTAACGACAGAAATTCGACAGAGTCCATTTTCTACCCAATTTTCATCAGAGTCCAGTTCATGATCTAAATTAATCAGAGTCCAATTGAAGACCCAAATTTGACAGAGACCACATTTTCGCTACTAGCAGTCCAATCCCCCTTAAATTTTAAACAGTCATATTTCAGTCGTAGTAAATATAATCAAGTCAGTTACTGAGCTCCAGCTCTCGTCCCCCACCCTACTCTACCATCAAGTCTTTGTTGATATCCTATCAATTCCCCTTAAATTTTTACCCTCTGTATTTCAGGCACCGTAAATAAGATCAAAACAGTTAACGAGCTCCAGCTCTCGTCCCCACCTTAGTTCTCTCTCGTATCTTTGTAAATAACCCATCAATTTCCCTGAAATTTTTACCCTCTGTATTTCAGACATAGTAAATATGATGTAAACAATTATAAAACTCTAGGTCTTGTCCTCTGTCCAAGTTCACTCCTGTAAATTCATTACTATCAGTCCAAATCCCCCTGAGATTTAAACACCCAACTACATTTTCAGACATAGTAAATAAAAACCAGTTCAGTTATCAAGTTTCAACTCTTGTCCCCCAGCTTAGCTCATTTTGTACAAGCTCTTTATTATCCAACTAAATCGGCTGAGATTTAAGATCACCTTACTTCTAACGTAGTAAAATTAATCAGGACATTAGCCAAGCTCCATTTCCTCTGTCTTAGATCATCGAACATAAATATATCCGATCAAGTCCCTCTCCAGCCTAACTCTTTATCAGAGTAGTCACAAAACCCCAACCTGTGTAATTATCTTTCATCCCCAACGTATCCAAACCTTCAATAATCATCATACTGTATTTGCATATTTTCTTTATATTCAGCTGTGTTCTTCACATTTTTTCCATGTTTTCTGTGTTCATTCCATGTTCTACAAATGTTCACAGCATGCTCAGTTCAAATTTTTTCTGCCATTTTCCCCGTATGTTCACTATGTTCTTTGTCATGTTTTCATGTACATCATATGTTCTCTGTATAACTTTTATACTCAATGTTCATGTTCTCAATGTTCTTAGCTTGTTCTTCACATGTTCAGTGTTCATTCTTGTATTCTCTATGTTCCTTATCATGTCTTCATATTCTCTATAAGTTCATATTCCCTGCATGTTCACTCTATCCATCAACTTTTTCTTACATGTTTTCTGTGTTCACCGTATGTTCACTGTGTTCATTCCCCTACTTAACCTCAATTTTTTTTATGCTCTTTGTTTCTTTAAACCAATTTGTTTCTTCCATTCACTAACTAGTTCTTTGTCAAATAATATTATACTGCAATACAGTTCCCTCAACAATTTTAGTCACCAAGTTTTATTTGCAAAACTATGTCAAAGTAATTCTCGTCGTCAACTTAATAGTTCTACCAACCCCATTCTTAAACAAATCTACACTTTATTCAGTTCCAAATTTACAAAGACAAACCTTTCTTGTAACTTCTTAACTAAAAATCTTTCGCCAATCAACTAAAACATAGTCACTTTCCTCATTTCTCAATTAAACTTAATATCCAATCAACCAAAAAATAGTCAAAGGAATCTTTCCAACACTGTTCATAACTAAACTTATTCCCTAGTCATCAGAAAATAACCGTGTTCTTCATGTTTCATTGTCATTTCATAACTAAAATTATCCATCAATCAACAGAAAAAGTCATATTCATTATCATTGTTCCTAACTAAAATTATGTTTTGTCAAGTAAGAAAAAATAACCAAAGATATCTTTCATCGCTGTTCTTAACTGACATTATACTTTGGGGAGCACAGAAATAGTCTCCCTCGTCATGTTTTGTCTTTTTTCCTTAACTAAAAGTATTCATCAGTCAACTAAAAAATAGTTACTTCATCATGTTTCCTTGTCATTTCTTAACTGAAATATCACTTCTCTCATCTGAAAATAGTCATGTGCAGCCTCTTTCCAACACTGTTCTTAACTAAAGTAACCTTTAACTTCGCTAAAATAGTCATATTCATCATTGTTCCTAACTAGAATTATATGTCGTTAAGTAAGAAATATAGTCAAAGACACTCTTCGAGACATCAAGGACTTACTCAAAAGACATCAAAGTTGCACTCAAAGACATCCTTTGAGACATCAAAGACATCCTTTAAGACTTAAGGTAATCTCTAACTCACTTTCGTTCAACATATTAATTCTCTAAGTCCTCAAAGTTATTCTCTAAGACAACAAAGTTATTCTCTAAGACAACAAAGTCTTTCTCAGAGCTATCAAACTGGTTCTCAAAGTCATCAAAGTTATTCCAAGAGACGTCAAAGTTAATCTAAGACATCATCTTTCATCAAAGATATTCTTTCTAAGACATCTTCGTTCATTACAGTTAATCTCAGAGGCATAAAAGTTATTCTCAGAGCTATCAAAATTATTCTCTATGTCATCAAAAAGTATTTTCTCGTTCATCAAAGTTAATCTCAGAGTTAACAAAGGTAATCTCTAACTCACTTTCGTTCAACATATTAATTCTCTAAGTCCTCAAAGTTATTCTCTAAGACAACAAAGTCTTTCTCAGAGCTATCAAACTGGTTCTCAAAGTCATCAAAGTTATTCCAAGAGACGTCAAAGTTAATCTAAGACATCATCTTTCATCAAAGATATTCTCTCTAAGCCATCAATGTTCTTCACTATGTTATAAAAGTTATTCTCAGAGACATCTAAAGTTAATCTTCCTCATCAAAGTTATTCTCTATGTCATCAAAAAGTTATTCTCTGAGCTAACAAAATACTACTCATGTTCTCAAAGATAAATAATAAATAAATATATAAATATGTTTATTCAGGTAAGGTACATACATACAAGTGATGTTACATTAATGGATCAATATATAGATAGAGCTAGTACATACAATGCCTAAAGCCACTATTATGCAATGCGTTTCGGGGAGGAAAAACATTAATATCTAGAACTTAATACTAATTGAGCATAAGGAATAAAATGTGTTGAGAACAAATACAAATAAAGATAAAAAAAGGGGGGAACATGACTGAAAAGCAGCACAAATACAATAGGTTGACAAACAGTGTTCATTAAAAAAAAAATAACAGACATGGGTTGACAACAGAGGGGTAAGGTAGGTTACAGGGAATTTATTAGATAGTGTTTAGTTTTTATCTTAAACTGGTTGAGAGAGGTACAGTCTTTAACATGGATGGGAAGGTCATTCCACATTCTGGGCCCCTTGATTTGTAGAGCATTTCTAGTTTGATTAAGTCGTACTCTAGGAATATCAAAACTGTATATATTTCTGGTGTAGTGCTCATGGGTTCTGTTACAACCTTCTATGACATTCTCAAAGTCATCAAAGTTATTCTTTTAGTCACCTTCGTTCATTAGAGAAACTTTCCAATCCATATTCGTTGACCATAGTTATTCTCAGAGTCATCAAAGTGATCTCTAATTCACCTTCGTTCTCCAAAAGTTGTTCTCTAAGACACCTTCGTTCATCAAAGAAACTCTCCTTCTTCCATCATGTTATTCTTTAAGACATCTACAGTCATAAAATTTCTCTCCAAAATGTAACTAGTTCAGCTTTTCATACCAAACCTGCACTTCTGTTAAAATATATTTTCTTAGTCGCTTTACCCTAAAACTGTTCTCTGAACTACACTGTTCAAACCTACGTAACCTATCCTCTCCACCCAATGTTACTTACCTAACTTAACCTGCATAACCTAACTTTACCTATCCTAACATAACTTACCTTACCTTACCTATCTTACCTAACTTTACCTATCCTAACTTACCTTACCTTACCTTTACCTATCTTACCTAACTTAACCTGCATAACCTAACTATCTATCCTAACATAACTTACCTTACCTTACCTATCTTACTTAACTTTACCTATCTTACCTATCTTAACCTGCATAACCTAACTTTACCTATCCTAACATAACTTACCTTACCTTACCTATATTACCTAACTTTACCTATCCTAACATACCTTACCTTACCTATCTTACCTAACTTTACTTATCTTACCTAACTTAACCTGCATAACCTAACTTTACCTATCCTAACATACCTTACCTTACCTATCTTACCTAACTTTACCTATCCTAACATAACTTACCTTACCTTACCTATCTGTACCTATCCTAACATACCTTACCTTACCTATCATACCTAACCTAGCCTAACTTATCGTGCTTAACCTAACTTACCTACATTTACCTAACTTAACCTGCTTAACCTAACTTTACCTATCCTGACTTAACTTACCTAACTTATCCTGCTTAACCTAACTTACCTACATTACCTAACTTAACCTGCATAACCTATCCTGCTTAACTTACCTTACCTATCTTACCTAACTTACCTGACTTAACCTAACTTATCCTGCGTAACCTAACTTACCTACATTTACCTAACTTAACCTGCTTTACCTAACTTACCTACATTTACCTAACTTAACCTGCTTAACCTAACTTTACCTACCCTAACTTAACTTACCTAACTTAACCTAACTTATCCTGCTTAACCTAACTTACCTACATTACCTAACTTAACCTGCATAACCTAACCTGCTTAACTTAACTTACCTTCCCTTACCTATCTTACCTGACTTAACCTAACTTATCCTGCTTAACCTAACTTACCTACATTTACCTAACTTAACCTGCTTAACCTAACTTACCTACATTTACCTAACTTAACCTAACTTTACCTACCCTAACTTAACTTACCTAACTTAACCTAACTTATCCTGCTTAACCTAACTTACCTACAATACCTAACCTGCTTAACCTAACTTACATAACTTAACCTAACTTATCCTGCTTAACCTAACTTACTGTTACGGCCCTCTTGGGTCGCAACTGGGTTCTTTCTCTGATGTTAGTAGAGCTTGGGTATCCGGCCCCAAGCTAGTAGTGGCTTTCAAGGGGTGTGCTCCGTAACGCAAGTAAATTAAAGGGGAAGGGATAAAACTGCTCAGAAATATATATATATTCACCACCACCAATAAATAAATATATAAACAGTCACACGCTGTTACTATAACTACACGTACTTACAATCACTTGCCTTCCTCCAAAGACACAGGATGCTCTGCTTAACGGTGCTCAAGACGAGTAGCTCTGGTTCTCTTCTTGTGGATTCTAGACGAATCCTTAGATTCTCCCAGTGAGTCTACCCCGGCCACAGGCCAGCCAAATCACAGTCCCACTGGGTGCACCGTCGTGGAGGCCGTCAACCACAAATCCAGCCTTTAGCTGGCAGGTTCCAATCAGCAACGCTGCGTAGGCCACTCCACGACCGATACTAGGGTTGCAAGCCCTAGGCAGGAGCCTCGTGTGATTTCACAGATCACTCTCCTCACCACAACACCCCAGTGGTTAGTCTTCTCCACCAGTCAGTCCCGGGTACGACAAATCCTCAACTGCCACGTCACAGGCAGGCTAACACAACAGTGTTCATCCGGGGGGTGACTCACAGCTTCTACAGCAAATGCGTGGAGGTTCTACGGCTGCCTTGGGTAGACTGCCCCAACGTTCATTACAGCAGTCCCAGGTCGACTCTGTAATCAGACACGTCATCAGTACTAGTTACACTCTGGGGCATCTCACTTACCGGCTTAGACAAACGCCCACCTATCCACTCCATAGATGGCGTTGCTGTCTAAGCGTCACCTCACCAGAGGTCAGCAGCGGCTGTGTTATGAGCTGATCAGGACGGGAAACTAGCCCTTGTGGCCAGTATTTCTCATCCTCACTAGATGGCGTCGTCCATTTGGAGGGGGTTTCGGGAGCTGACCCACAGATGGCGCGGTCGTCACTGCTCCGTGCTCGGACGCTGGGCTCGGGTCCGTAACACTTACCTTACCTAACTTACATAACTTAACCTAACTTAACTTACGTAACTTATCTTACCTATCCTAACCTAATCTAACTTGCTTTACCTAACTTAATCTTACATTCCCAAACTGATGTATCCTAACTTATCTAGTCCAACCAGACATGATCTAACTTACATAATTATTCCTGCTTGTCTTTTGTGTTTCGTCAATCATTGTCTCATATTCATTTACTCATTTCAAGGGTTAATTTCTCCAATGGACATTTTTGCATTTCAAGTGTTATTTGATTAAGATTGAGTGTTTAACCATTTCAAAGGATTTTTGTTATATATGGGAATTTAGTCGTTTCAAGGGCTAATTTCTCAAATGGTCATTTATGCAGATCAAGGGTTATTTGTTAAAGTTCATCATGTTGCTCATAAGTTGTATTTATTATGTTTGTTATAATTTATTCTTATTCCCCAACCCCTAACCTAACCTCTTGTAATCTTAGTGTATTTAGTAGGTTCTATCATATGTTCTTATTCCCCAACCCTTTAACCTAACCTTTCAGATGTAGTTTATTGTGTTTTTGACGTATTTGTTGAATATATTATCCTTTTTCATAACCTTTCAGATGTAGTTTTGTTTCTCCTTTGTATATTTTTACCCAAACCCACCATCCCACATAACCTTCTTTCCTTCTTTTACTTTGTTTTCACATATAGGTTCATTCTTTATCTTAGTAATAATAAAATTACAATAGTAAAGAATCAGATCTACTAAGACTTGAAATTGAGAAAAAACAAGAGAGCAAGGGACTGAGAGCATGAAAAGAGGAGAAAAGAGTAAGAGAGAGGGGGGGAGGGGAGGAAGAGCATGGGAGCACTAAGACTTGAATTTGAGAAAAAAGAAAAACTAAGTGAATGAGAGTGAGGGTGAGAGAATGGGAGCATTAAGACTTGAATTTGAGAAACAAGAGAGCATTTGAGCAAATGAGTGAGAGAGAGGGGGAGGAAGAGAAAGAATAAGGGAGAGAGATAGAAAGGGGGGTTAGAAGGAGTAGGAGAAACAAAGTAAAAGAAGGAAAGAAGGTTATGTGGGATGGTGGGTTTGGGTAAAAATATACAAAGGAGAAACAAAACTACATCTGAAAGGTTATGAAAAAGGATAATATATTCAACAAATACGTCAAAAACACAATAAACTACATCTGAAAGGTTAGGTTAAAGGGTTGGGGAATAAGAACATATGATAGAACCTACTAAATACACTAAGATTACAAGAGGTTAGGTTAGGGGTTGGGGAATAAGAATAAATTATAACAAACATAATAAATACAACTTATGAGCAACATGATGAACTTTAACAAATAACCCTTGATCTGCATAAATGACCATTTGAGAAATTAGCCCTTGAAACGACTAAATTCCCATATATAACAAAAATCCTTTGAAATGGTTAAACACTCAA
This sequence comes from Procambarus clarkii, assembly GCF_040958095.1. Classification (NCBI taxonomy): domain Eukaryota; kingdom Metazoa; phylum Arthropoda; class Malacostraca; order Decapoda; family Cambaridae; genus Procambarus; species Procambarus clarkii. Next base: position 30,381,945 of record NC_091195.1, read on the forward strand.
TCTTAATCAAATAACACTTGAAATGCAAAAATGTCCATTTGAGAAATGAACCCTTGAAATGACTAAATGAATATGAGACAATGATTGACGAAACACAAAAGACAAGCAGGAATAATTATGTAAGTTAGATCATGTCTGGTTGGACTAGATAAGTTAGGATACATCAGTTTGGGAATGTAAGATTAAGTTAGGTAAAGCAAGTTAGGTTAGGTTAGGATGGGTAATATAAGTTATGTAAGCTAAGTTAGGTTAAGTTATGTAAGTTAGGTTAAGCAGGTTAAGTTAGGTAAGGTAAGGTAAGTTAGGTTAAGCAGGATAAGTTAGGTTAAGTTATGTAAGTTAGGTTAAGCAGGTTAAGTTAGATAATGTAGGTAAGTTAGGTTAAGCAGGATAAGTTAGGTTAAGTTAGGTAAGGTAGGTAAGATAGGTAAGGTAAGGTAAGTTAAGCAGGTTAGGTTATGCAGGTTAAGTTAGGTAATGAAGGTAAGTTAGGATAAGCAGGATAAGTTAGGTTAAGTTAGGTAAGTTAAGTTAGGGTAGGTAAAGTTAGGTTAAGCAGGTTAAGTTAGGTAAATGTAGGTAAGTTAGGTTAAGCAGGTTAAGTTAGGTTAAGCAGGTTAAGTTGGGTAAATGTAGGTAAGTTAGGTTATGCAGGATAAGTTAGGTTAAGTCAGGTAAGTTAGGTAAGATAGGTAAGGTAAGTTAAGCAGGATAGGTTATGCAGGTTAAGTTAGGTAATGTAGGTAAGTTAGGTTAAGCAGGATAAGTTAGGTAAGTTAAGTTAGGATAGATAAAGTTAGGTTAAGCAGGTTAAGTTAGGTAAATGTAGGTAAGTTAGGTTAAGCAGGATAAGTTAGGTTAAGCAGGATAAGTTAGGTTAGGTTAGGTAAGTTAGGTATGATAGGTAAGGTAAGGTAAGTTATGTTAGGATAGGTAAAGTTAGGTAAGATAGGTAAGGTAAGGTAAGTTATGTTAGGATAGGTAAAGTTAGGTAAGATAGGTAAGGTAAGGTAAGTTATGTTAGGATAGGTAAAGTTAGGTTATGCAGGTTAAGTTAGGTTAGATAAGTAAAGTTAGGTAAGATAGGTAAGGTAAGGTATGTTAGGATAGGTAAAGTTAGGTAAGATAGGTAAGGTAAGGTAAGTTATGTTAGGATAGGTAAAGTTAGGTTATGCAGGTTAAGTTAGGTAAGATAGGTAAAGTTAGGTAAGATAGGTAAGGTAAGGTAAGTTATGTTAGGATAGGTAAAGTTAGGTTATGCAGGTTAAGTTAGGTAAGATAGGTAAAGGTAAGGTAAGTTAAGTTAGGATAGGTAAAGTTAGGTAAGATAGGTAAGGTAGGTAAGGTAGGTAAGGTAAGTTATGTTAGGATAGGTAAAGTTAGGTTATGCAGGTTAAGTTAGGTAAGATAGGTAAAGTTAGGTAAGATAGGTAAGGTAAGGTAAGTTATGTTAGGATAGGTAAAGTTAGGTTATGCAGGTTAAGTTAGGTAAGATAGGTAAAGGTAAGGTAAGTTAAGTTAGGATAGGTAAAGTTAGGTAAGATAGGTAAGGTAGGTAAGGTAGGTAAGGTAAGTTATGTTAGGATAGGTAAAGTTAGGTTATGCAGGTTAAGTTAGGTAAGTAACATTGGGTGGAGGTTTGAACAGTGTAGTTCAGAGAACAGTTTTAGGGTAAAGCGACTAAGAAAATATATTTTAACAGAAGTGCAGGTTTGGTATGAAAAGCTGAACTAGTTACATTTTGGAGAGAAATTTTATGACTGAAGATGTCTTAAAGAATAACATGATGGAAGAAGGAGAGTTTCTTTGATGAACGAAGGTGTCTTAGAGAAAACGTTTGGAGAACGAAGGTGAATTAGAGATCACTTTGATGACTCTGAGAATAACTTTGGTCAACGAATATGGATTGGAAAGTTTCTCTAATGAACGAAGGTGACTTAAAGAATAACTTTGATAACTTTGAGAATGTCTTTGAGAACATGAGTAGTATTTTGTTAGCTCAGAGAATAACTTTTTGATGACATAGAGAATAACTTTGATGAGGAAGATTAACTTTAGATGTCTCTGAGAATAACTTTTATAACATAGTGAAGAACATTGATGGCTTAGAGAGAATATCTTTGATGAAAGATGATGTCTTAGATTAACTTTGACGTCTCTTGGAATAACTTTGATGACTTTGAGAACAAGTTTGATAGCTCTGAGAAAGACTTTGTTGTCTTAGAGAATAACTTTGAGGACTTAGAGAATTAATATGTTGAACGAAAGTGAGTTAGAGATTACCTTTGTTAACTCTGAGATTAACTTTGATGAACGAGAAAATACTTTTTGACGACATAGAGAATAATTTTGATAGCTCTGAGATTAACTTTAATGAACGAAGATGTCTTAGAAAGTTTCTCTGATGAACGAAAGGCTACTTAGAGAATAGCATTTTGATGACTGAGATTAACTTTTTGATGACTCTGAGAATAACTTTGAGGATGCGAGTAAATTTTTGAGTGTTTGAGAGTGTCTTTTGATATCTCGAAGAGTCCCCTTGAAGTCTTAAAGGATGTCTTTGATGTCTCAAAGGATGTCTTTGAGTGCAACTTTGATGTCTTTGAGTAAGTCCTTGATGTCTCGAAGAGTGTCTTTGACTATATTTCTTACTTAACGACATATAATTCTAGTTAGGAACAATGATGAATATGACTATTTTAGCGAAGTGAAAGGTTACTTTAGTTAAGAACAGTGTTGGAAAGAGGCTACACAAGACTATTTTCAGATGAGAGAAGTGATATTTCAGTTTAGAAATGACAAGGAAACATGATGAAGTAACTATTTTTTAGTTGACTGATGAATACTTTTAGTTAAGGAAAAAAGACAAAACATGACGAGGGAGACTATTTCTGTGCTCCCCAAAGTATAATGTCAGTTAAGAACAGCGATGAAAGATATCTTTGGTTATTTTTTCTTACTTGACAAAACATAATTTTAGTTAGGAACAATGATAATGAATATGACTTTTTCTGTTGATTGATGGATAATTTTAGTTATGAAATGACAATGAAACATAAAGAACACGGTTATTTTCTGATGACTAGGGAATAAGTTTAGTTATGAACAGTGTTGGAAAGATTCCTTTGACTATTTTTTGGTTGATTGGATAATAAGTTTAGTTGAGAAATGAGGAAAGTGACTATGTTTTAGTTGATTGGCGAAAGATTTTTAGTAAGAAGTTACAAGAAAGGTTTGTCTTTGTAAATTTGGAACTGAATAAAGTGTAGATTTGTTTAAGAACGGGGTTGGTAGAACTATTAAGTTGACGACAAGAATTACTTTGACATAGTTTTGCAAATAAAACTTGGTGACTAAAATTGTTGAGGGAACTGTATTGCAGTATAATATTATTTGACAAAGAACTAGTTAGTGAATGGAAGAAACAAATTGGTTTAAAGAAACAAAGAACATAAAAAAAATTGAGGTTAAGTAGGGGAATGAACACAATGAACATACGGTGAACACAGAAAACATGTAAGAAAAAGTTGATGAATAGAGTGAACATGCAGGGAATATGAACTTATAGAGAATATGAAGACATGATAAGGAACATAGGGAATACAAGAATGAACACTGAACATGTGAAGAACAAGCTAAGAACATTGAGAACATGAATATTGAGTATAAAAGTTATACAGAGAACATATGATGTACATGAAAACATAACAAAGAACATAGTGAACATACGGGGAAAATGGCAGAAAAAATTTGAACTGAGCATGCTGTGAACATTTGTAGAACATGGAATGAACACAGAAAACATGGAAAAAATGTGAAGAACACAGCTGAATATAGAGAAAATATGCAAATGCAGTATGATGATTATTGAAGGTTTGGATACGTTGGGGATGAAAGATAATTACACAGGTTGGGGTTTTGTGACTACTCTGATAAAGAGTTAGGCTGGAGAGGGACTTGATCGGATATATTTATGTTCGATGATCTAAGACAGAGGAAATGGAGCTTGGCTAATGTCCTGATTAATTTTACTACGTTAGAAGTAAAGTGATCTTAAATCTCAGCCGATTTAGTTGGATAATAAAGAACTTGTACAAAATGAGCTAAGCTGGGGGACAAGAGTTGAAACTTGATAACTGAACTGGTTTTATTTACTATGTCTGAAAATGTAGTTGGGTGTTTAAATCTCAGGGGGATTTGGACTGATAGTAATGAATTTACAGGAGTGAACTTGGACAGAGGACAAGAGCTAGAGTTTTATAATTGTTTACATCATATTTACTATGTCTGAAATACAGAGGGTAAAAATTTCAGGGAAATTGATGGGTTATTTACAAAGATACGAGAGAGAACTAAGGTGGGGACGAGAGCTGGAGCTCGTTAACTGTTTTGATCTTATTTACGGTGCCTGAAATACAGAGGGTAAAAATTTAAGGGGAATTGATAGGATATTAACAAAGACTTGATGGTAGAGTAGGGTGGGGGACGAGAGCTGGAGCTCAGTAACTGACTTGATTTTATTTACTACGACTGAAATATGACTGTTTAAAATTTAAGGGGGATTGGACTGCTAGTAGCGAAAATGTGGTCTCTGTCAAATTTGGGTCTACAATTGGACTCTGATTAATTTAGATCATGAACTGGACTCTGATGAAAATTGGGTAGAAAATGGACTCTGTCGAATTTCTGTCGTTAATTGGACTCTGACGAATTTTGCTAGAAAACTGGACTCTGGCGAATTTCTGTTGATAATTGGACTCTGATGAAATTTGAGCTTAAAACTGTCGCTGACTAATTTTGCTAGAAAACTGGACTCTGGCGAATTTCTGTTGATAATTGGACTGTGATGAAATTTGAGCTTAAAACTGTCTCTGACTAATTTTGGTAGAAAACTGGACTCTGGCAAATTTCTGTTGATAATTGGACTCTGGTGAAATTTGAGCTTAAAACTGTCTCTGACTAATTTTGCTCACAAAGTGGACTCTGTTCATTTTAGGTATAAAATGGTCTCTGACGAAATTCTGTCTATAACTGGGCTCTGTTCAATTTTGGTCTTTACAGGTGAAATAGCCGTAAATGGATATAAAACTAACTGTTATGGCTAAGTTGTCTGTTTTCCTTAACAAAACATCTAAGACAATATTCTCTGAAAATAGTCTTTATACAAATTCGGTCATAAACATATAAATAAACTTCTATGATTATTTGAAACTCTGAAAATAGCTGTAAGGAAATAGGAAGAGAGAGAGAGAGAGAGACAGTCCAGATATTATGGAGAAGATAAGATAAGATAAGAGGTAACCTGCATGCGGCATCTAGCTGATGGTCTAAAGTAAACACAGGCAGGCCACAGATTGTGAGGTATGGGGGGGAGGGAGGGGGTGTGAGGTATGGGCGGGAGATACAGGGGGGGAGGGGAAAGACAGTGAAATGATTCAGATATATAGCAATATACTAGTTTCTAAGTAAGAATCCCATAAGAACTCTTAACAAAACTCGTAAGACATTATTTTCATAAGAACTTTTAACAAATTTCTAAAGTCTCGGAAATTATTTTCATCATAAGAAATTTAACAAACTCGTATGACATTATTTTCATTATAAGAACTCTTAACAACTTTCTAAAATCTGTGGCTGCCCAAATTCACAAAGAAACCCTAAAGCGCTACAAGTGATATTTGAATTTCTCCCATAAGAACTTTAACAAACTCGTATGAACTTATTTTCATCATAAGAAACCTTAACAAACTTCTATAATCTCAGAAATTACTCACTCATAAGAAATCCTTAATCCCAAATCTGTGACTCCCCAAATTCACCTGAAACCCCCCAAGCGCTACACGTGATTTTAGACCTCAAAACCCCCAAGCGCTACACGTGATTTTAGACCTCAAAACCCCCAAGCGCTACACGTGATTTTTTTCCCCAGAAAAAAAATGTTCTGTGGCGCTTACCCCCTACTACTCACACCACGCTACTACACCACGATAACACACCACACCACACCAACACATAATGCAACACACCTTGCCAACACACCACACCAACATAACACACCAACACACCACACCAACATAACACACCAACACACCACACCAACACACCAAGCCAACACACCACGTTAACACACCACATCAACACACCACGACAACACACCACATCAACACACAACACCAACACACACCCCCAAGCCAACAAACCACACCAACACACCAAATCAACACACCACGCCAACACACCACACCAACACACCACATCAACACACCACATCAAAACACCACGACAAAACACCACATCAACACACCATGCCAACACACCACATCAACAAACCACGTGAACACTCTACACAAACAAACCACATCAACAAACCACGAAAACACACCACAGCCTCACACTACGCCAACACACCACGCCAACACACCACACCAACACATCACACCACACCAACACACCACACCACACGTACACACCACACTAACACACCACGTCAGCACACCATGCCAACACACCACACCACACATACACACCACACCAACACACTACACCAACAAACCACACCAACACACCATGCCAACACAAAACGCCAACACACAACACCAGCACACCACACAACCACACCACACGAACACATCACACCAACACTCCACACCAGCATATCACACGAACACACCACACCAACACACCACACTAACACACCACACCAGCACACCACACGAACACACCACACCAACATACCATGCCAAGACACAACACCACACCAACACACCACACGAACACACCACACCAACACACCACACCAACACACCACACGAACACACCACACCACACCAACACACCACACCAACACACCACTCCAACACACCACGGCCACACACCACACCAACACACTTCACCAACACACTACACAACACACCACGCCAACACACCATGCCAACATACCGTTCCAACATACCACACCAACACACCACGCTAACACACCACACCAACACACCACACCAACACACCACACCACACCAACCCACCACGCCAACACATAACACCAACACACCATGCCAACACACCACACAAACACACCACACTAACACACCACACCAACACAACACGCCAACACACCACACCAACACACCATGCCAACACACCACACCACCACACCACACCAACACACCACACCAACATACCATTTTAATACACCACACCAACTCACCACACCTACACATTACACGAACTCACCACACCAACACACCACGCTAACACACCACAACAACAAACCACACCAACATCCGACACCAACACACCACGCAAAAACCCCACACCAATACACCACTCCAACACACCTCACCAACAAACCACAGCCACACACCACACCAACACACCACATCAACACACCACACCAACGCACCACACGAACAAACCACACGAACACAACACACCACACAAACACACCATGCCAACACACCACACCAACACACCATGCCAACACAACACACCAACACACCATGCCAACACACCACACCAATACACCACGCCAACACACCACACCAACACACGACACGAACACACCACACCAACACACCACACTCACATACCACACCAACACACCACACTAACACACAACACCAACACAGGACACCAACACACCACACCAACACACCACGCCAACTCACCACACCAACAAACCATGCAAACACACGACACCAACAAACCATGCAAACACACCACACCAACACACCATGCCAACACACCACACCACCACACAACACAAACACACATCACCAACATACCATATCAACACACCACACTAATACCCCACACCTACACACCACACGAACTCACCACACCAACAAACCAAGACAACACACCACAATAACACACCATGCCAACACACCATGCCAACACACCACACCAACAAACCACACGAACACAACACGCCAACAAACCACGCCAACATTCTATGCCAACTCACCACAGTACCACACCACACCAACATACACACCAATACACCACACCAACACCCTACGCTAACATACTGCACCAACACACCACGCTAACATACCACACCAACACACCATGCCAAAACACCACACCACCACACAATTACACAACACCACCACACTACGCTAACACACCACACCAAACACACCCGGCCAACACACCACACCAACACACCATGCCAACACACCACACCACAACACCACACCAACACACCACAACACCACACCACACCATAGCAACACAAATCACCAACACACAAGATGAACACACCACACAACCACACCAAAAAACCATGTCAACACACCTCACCCACACACCACACCCACAAACCACACCAACACACCACGTCAACACACCACGCCAAAAAACCACACCAACATATCACACCAACACACCACGATAACACATCACGTCAACATACAACACCACACCAATACACCACACCACACCAACACATCACACTAACACATCACACCAGCACATCACACGAACACACCACACCAACACACCACACTAACACACCACACCAGCAAACCACACGAACAAACCACACGAACACACCACACCAACATACCATGCCAAAACACAACATCACACGAACACACCACACGAGCACACCACACAAAAACACCACACCAACACACTACACAACACACCACGCCAACACACCATGCCAACACACTATACCAACATACCACACCAACACACCACGCTAACACATCACACCAACACACTATACCAACACACCACACCAACACAACACACTAACACACCACACCAACACACGACGCTAACACACCACACCAACACACCACACATACACACCACACCAACACACTACACCAACAAACCAAACCAACACACCATGCCAACACAAAACGCCAACATACCACACGAGCACACCATTCGAACACACCACACGAACACATCACACCAACACACCACACCAGCATATCACACGAACACACAACACCAACACACAACACTAACACACCACACCAGCACACAACACGAACACACCACACGAACACACCACACCAACATACCATGCCAAGACACAACACCACACCAACACACCACACAAACAAACAACACCAACACACCTCACTAACGCATCACACGAACACACCACACGAACACACCACACCAAAACACCACACCAACACACCACACCAACACAGCACACCACACCAACACACCACGCCAACACATAACACCAACACACCACGCTAACACACCATGCTAACACACTATACCAACACACCACAACAACACACCACACCAACACACGATGCCAACACACCACACCAACACACCATGCCAACACACCACACCACCACACCAACACACCACACCAACATACCATTTTAATACACCACACCAAAACACCACACCTACACATTACACGAACTCACCACACCAACACACCACGCCAACACACCACATCAACACACCACACCAACAAACCACACCAACATCCGACACCAACACACCACGCAAAAACCCCACACCAATACACCACTCCAACACACCTCACCAACAAACCACGGCCACACACCACACCAACACACCACACCAACGCACCACACGAACACACCAGACCAACACACCACACCAAAACACCACACCAACACACCATGCCAACACACCACACCAACACACCACGCCAACACACCACACCATCACACGACACCAACACACGACACCAACACACCACACCCACATACCACACCAACACACCACACTAACACAGCACACCAACACAGGACACCAACACACCACACCAACACACCACGCCAACTCACCACACCAACAAACCATGCCAACACATCGCACCAACACACCACACCAACACACCACGCCAACACACCACGCCAACACACCGAACCAACACACCACGGCAACCATCACACCAACACACCACACCAACACACCACGCCAACACATCACACCGACACACCACGCCAACATACCACGCTAACACACAACGCCAACACACTATACCAACACACCACACCAACACAACACACCAACACACAACACCAACACACGACGCTAACACACCACACCAACACACAATGCCAACACACAACACCAACATACCATTTTAATACACCACACAAACACACTACACCTACACACTACATGATCTCACCACACCAACACACCACACATACACACCACACCAACACACCACGTCAACACACCACGCCAACACACCATCCACACATACACACCAAACCAACACACTACACCAACAAACCACACCAACACACCATGCCAACACAAAACGCCAACACACCACACCAGCACACCACACGAACACACCACACGAACACACCACACCAACACACCACACCAACATACCGTGCCAAGACACAACACCACACCAAGACACCACACCAACACACCACACAAACACACCACACCAACACACCACACTAACGCATCACACGAACACACCACACGAACACACCACACCAACACACCACACCAACACACCACACCAACACACCACGCCAACACACCACACCATCACACGACACCAACACACAACACCAACACACCACACCCACATACCACACCAACACACCACACCAACACACCACACTAACACAGCACACCAATACAGGACACCAACACACCACACCAACTCACCACACCAACAAACCATGCCAACACACCACACCAACACACCACACCAACAAACCATGCCAACACACCACACCAACACACCACACCACCACACAACACCAACACACCACACCAACATACCATATCAACACACCACACCAACACACCACACCTACACACCACACGAGCTCACCACACCAACAAACTAAGCCAACACACCACACCAACACACCACGCCAACTCACCACACCAACAAACCATGCCAACACACCACACCAACAAACCATGCCAACACACCACACAAACTCACCATGCCAACACACCACACCACCACACAACACCAACACACCACACCAACATACCATATCAACACACCACACCAACACACCACACCTACACACCACACAAACTCACCACACAAACTCACCACACCAACAAACTAAGCCAACACACCACGCCAACTCACCACACCACAAACCACGCCAACACACCACACCAACATTCTATGCCAACTCACCATACTACCACACCACACTAATACACCACACCAACACACCACGCTAACATACCACACCAACACACCACGCTAACATACCACACCAACGCACCATGCCAAAACACCACACCACTACACAAACACACAACACCACCACACTACGCTAACACACCACACCAAACACACCCGGCCAACACACCATGCCAACACACCACACAACCACACCACACCAACACACCACAACACCACACCACACCATAGCAACACAAAACACCAACACACAAGATGAACACACCACACAACCACACCAACAAACCACGTCAACACACCTCACCCACACACCACACTTACACACCACACCACGCCAACACACTACACCAACATATCACACCAACACACCACGACAACACACAACACCAACACACCACGCAAACACATCACGCCAACATACAACACCACACCACGCCAATACATCACACAAACACACCACGCCAGCACATCACACGAACACACGACACCAACACACCACACTAACACACCACACCAGCACACCACACGAACACACCACACGAACACACCACACCAACATACCATGCCAAGACACAACACCACACGAACACACCACACGAGCACACCACACAAACACACCACACCAACACACTACACAACACACCACGCCAACACACCATGCCAACACACCATACCAACATACCACACCAACACACCACGCTAACACATCACACCACACCACGCCAACACACCATGCCAACACACCGAACCAACACACCACGGCAACACATCACACCAACACACCACACCAACACACCATGCCAACACATCACACCGACACACCACGCCAACATACCACGCTAACACACAACGCCAACACACTATACCAGGGGTCTCCAAACTATGGCCCGCGGGCCACATCCGGCCCGCCACATAATTTCATCCGGCCCTCTAAACAAATCCCTGTGTGGTGGCCTTGAAAAAATAATTATCGTACGAATGGCATCGCAGAATTATTCAAAGCTGGGGCTGCTGACTGGTGGCGCTCAACCCGAGTCAGTTTTCCTCTCTCTCGATAGTGTGACGCACAGATACTAATACTGGTAGGTATGTGTTGTGCATTACAACCAATCAGTTGTGTATAACTATATTGTGGGGATGGAGGGCGAGTGGGGCTTCGCTGCTTCCGTTGCAGGGAGCACAAACACTGTACAATATTCTTTTCTCTGTACTTTGACAATGCCTTTATCTTAGTTATACAAAATAGCAATAATACTATTGTAGCCAAAATTATTGCATGTTTAAAATAGTTAAAATGGTAACCATTAAGTTTATCAACGAAAGCTGTTGCCATAATATTTACCACTTTATAATAATATGCTATGCTTTTTAACACCACATACAAGCTGTTTTTTTCCTGTAGAATTTATTTCATTTATTTTACCCTTATGTTTTCAGATATGGAAAAGATAAAGAAAAGAAAAGTGGACAGTGAGTGCCGTCGGTTCAATGACGAATGGAAGATAAAGTACTTTTTTTGTGATAGCAAATGATAAAGCTTTATGCATAATATTTAGAGACAGTGTTGCTGTTCTGAAGGAATACAATATTCGTCGGCACTATGAATCTAAACATGGCTCAAGTTATTCTCACATCACAGGAGCAGAACGCACTAAAAAGTTTGAATCATTTCAGCACAGTCTGCATTCTCAACAAGCTGTTTTCAGTAAGAAAAAATCTGAAAATAAAACTTCAACTAGAGCCAGTTACAAAGTTGCCTATGTGTTGGCTAAAAAAGGAAAACCTTTCACTGATGGTAGTATCATAAAAGAGTGTATAGTGGAAGCAGCAGGAGAGGTATGTCCAGAAAAAGTAAACCTCTTCAAAATGATAAGTCTTGGGTCAAATACTGTTGCTCGTAGAATTGAAGATTTAGGAGGCGACATAATTCGGCAAATAAAGGAAAAAACAAAAAGATTTTGTTGGTATTCTCTTGCGTTGGATGAATCAACTGATGTGTGTGATACTTCTCAGCTCTTAGTATTCATTCGTGGTGTTGATAGTGAATTTAATGTGAGCCAAGAATTAGCATCAGTTCACAGCATGCACACCACAACAACTGGAGAGGACATTTTCAATGAAGTAAGTAAAACTATGACAGAATATAACCTGGAATGGAAACAAGTGCAGTGTGTGACAATTGATGGAGGAAAGAATATGTCTGGGACAAAGAAGGGTTTGGTTGGGCAAATTACAACAGCTTGTGAGGTTGGAGGATTCTCAAAACCTATTTTTCTGCATTGCCTTATCCATCAACAGGCATTGTGCCTAAAATATGTTGATATGTCTTGTGTCATGAAACCTGTTGTTTCTGTGGTTAATTTCATTAGATCTCATGCACTCAACCATCGCCAGTTCCGTGATTTCTTGAAAGAAATTGATGCGGAGTTTGTTAACTTGCCTTATTATACAGCAGTTAGATGGCTTAGTTGTGGAAAGGTTTTGCTGCATTTCTTTGAGCTCAGATTAGAAATTGATTTATTTCTCACAGAGAAAAATAACCCTCAGCCATTATTATCAGAATGTGAATGGATTTGGAAATTGGCATTTTTTGCAGATATGACAGGTCATATGAATAACTTGAATCTGAAATTGCAAGGCAAAACAAATTTGATCAGTGACTACTTTGTTCATGTCAAGGCATTCAGAGCAAAACTTGCGCTACTTGAAGGCCAGGTGAAGGTTAAGAATTTTGCTCATTTTCCATGTTGTGAAAAATTTCATGCAGAAAGTAAAGTTGAATTTCCTTTTTCATTTGCAAATGAAATAATTTCAGATTTGAAAAAACAGTTTCAGAAGCGATTTGCTGACCTTGATGCCAAAGCAAATGAAATCAGGCTCTTTCATAATCCATTTGACTGCAATGCTGAAAATCTTCCAACTCAATTTCAAATGGAAATTATTGATCTCCAGGCAGATGACAGACTGAAAGATAAGTATAGAGAAGGAAATCTGATTGAGTTTTATAAATGCCTGCAGCCAGATCAGTTTCCAAATTTGATAAATTTTGCTTGTAGTTTTGTGTCCATTTTTGGTTCAACATACTTGTGTGAACAAACTTTTTCCAAATTGAAGTATGTGAAATCTAACTATCGAGCAAATTTGTCTGATGATCACTTGAAATCAATTCTTACAATTGGCTCATCTAATCTGGAACCTGATTTTAATGAAATTTTGAAGTCAAAACGACAGTATCATTCGTCACACTAATTTGGTTGCATAAAACTAAAGGCAGGAATCTATTTAGTTTACCCTGATTTTTTCCAAAAAGATATGTTTTAATTTTTCCATGTTTATACTTTAATATTTGAGGAAATTAAATTACTGGCACTGATTTGTTTTTTGTTTTTTTCATTTTTTATTCCTCCGGCCCGCATAAATATGGGAAATATATAATGTGGCCCTTACATTGAAAAGTTTGGAGACCCCTGGTGTAGTGTATTGGTGTGGTGTGTATGTGTGGTGTGGTGTGTTGGCGTGGTGTGTTGACGTGGTGTGTTGGTGTGGTGTGTATGTGTGGTGTGTTGGTGTGGTGAGTTCATGTAGTGTGTTGGTGTGGTGTATTAAAATGGTATGTTGGTGTTGTGTGTTGGCATTGTGTGTTGGTGTGGTGTGTTAGCGTCGTGTGTTGGTGTTGTGTGTTGGTGTGTTGTGTTGGTGTGGTGTGTTGGTATAGTGCAGGGGTCTCCAAACTTTTCAATGTAAGGGCCACATTATATATTTACCATATTTATGCGGGCCGGAGGAATAAAAAATGAAAAAAAACAAAAAACAAATCAGTGCCAGTAATTTAATTTCCTCAAATATTAAAGTATAAACATGGAAAAATTAAAACATATCTTTTTGGAAAAAATCAGGGTAAACTAAATAGATTCCTGCCTTTAGTTTTGTGCAACCAAATTAGTGTGACGAATGATACTGTCGTTTTGACTTCAAAATTTCATTAAAATCAGGTTCCAGATTAGATGAGCCAATTGTAAGAATTGATTTCAAGTGATCATCAGACAAATTTGCTCGATAGTTAGATTTCACATACTTCAATTTGGAAAAAGTTTGTTCACACAAGTATGTTGAACCAAAAATGGACACAAAACTACAAGCAAAATTTATCAAATTTGGAAACTGATCTGGCTGCAGGCATTTATAAAACTCAATCAGATTTCCTTCTCTATACTTATCTTTCAGTCTGTCATCTGCCTGGAGATCAATAATTTCCATTTGAAATTGAGTTGGAAGATTTTCAGCATTGCAGTCAAATGGATTATGAAAGAGCCTGATTTCATTTGCTTTGGCATCAAGGTCAGCAAATCGCTTCTGAAACTGTTTTTTCAAATCTGACATTATTTCATTTGCAAATGAAAAAGGAAATTCAACTTTACTTTCTGCATGAAATTTTTCACAACATGGAAAATGAACAAAATTCTTAACCTTCACCTGGCCTTCAAGTAGCGCAAGTTTTGCTCTGAATGCCTTGACATGAACAAAGTTGTCACTGATCAAATTTGTTTTGCCTTGCAATTTCAGATTCAAGTTATTCATATGTCATATCTGAAAAAAATGCCAATTTCCAAATCCATTCACATTCTGATAATAATGGCTGAGGGTTATTTTTCTCTGTGAGAAATAAATCAATTTCTAATCTGAGCTCAAAGAAATGCAGCAAAACCTTTCCACAACTAAGCCATCTAACTGCTGTATAATAAGGCAAGTTAACAAACTCCGCATCAATTTCTTTCAAGAAATCACGGAACTGGCGATGGTTGAGTGCATGAGATCTAATGAAATTAACCACAGAAACAACAGGTTTCATGACACAAGACATATCAACATATTTTAGGCACAATGCTTGTTGATGGATAAGGCAATGCAGAAAAATGGGTTTTGAGAATCCTCCAACCTCACAAGCTGTTGTAATTTGCCCAACCAAACCCTTCTTTGTCCCAGACATATTCTTTCCTCCATCAATTGTCACACACTGCACTTGTTTCCATTCCAGGTTATATTCTGTCATAGTTTTACTTACTTCATTGAAAATGTCCTCTCCAGTTGTTGTGGTGTGCATGCTGTGAACTGATGCTAATTCTTGGCTCACATTAAATTCACTATCAACACCACGAATGAATACTAAGAGCTGAGAAGTATCACACACATCAGTTGATTCATCCAACGCAAGAGAATACCAACAAAATCTTTTTGTTTTTTCCTTTATTTGCCGAATTATGTCGCCTCCTAAATCTTCAATTCTACGAGCAACAGTATTTGACCCAAGACTTATCATTTTGAAGAGGTTTACTTTTTCTGGACATACCTCTCCTGCTGCTTCCACTATACACTCTTTTATGATACTACCATCAGTGAAAGGTTTTCCTTTTTTAGCCAACACATAGGCAACTTTGTAACTGGCTCTAGTTGAAGTTTCATTTTCAGATTTTTTCTTACTGAAAACAGCTTGTTGAGAATGCAGACTGTGCTGAAATGATTCAAACTTTTTAGTGTGTTCTGCTCCTGTGATGTGAGAATAACTTGAGCCATGTTTAGATTCATAGTGCCGACGAATATTGTATTCCTTCAGAACAGCAACACTGTCTCTACATATTATGCATAAAGCTTTATCATTTGCTATCACAAAAAAGTACTTTATCTTCCATTCGTCATTGAACCGACGGCACTCACTGTCCACTTTTCTTTTCTTTATCTTTTCCATATCTGAAAACATAAGGGTAAAATAAATGAAATAAATTCTACAGGAAAAAAACAGCTTGTATGTGGTGTTAAAAAGCATAGCATATTATTATAAAGTGGTAAATATTATGGCAACAGCTTTCGTTGATAAACTTAATGGTTACCATTTTAACTATTTTAAACATGCAATAATTTTGGCTACAATAGTATTATTGCTATTTTGTATAACTAAGATAAAGGCATTGTCAAAGTACAGAGAAAAGAATATTGTACAGTGTTTGTGCTCCCTGAAACGGAAGCAGCGAAGCCCCACTCGCCCTCCATCCCCACAATATAGTTATACACAACTGATTGGTTGTAATGCACAACACATACCTACCAGTATTAGTATCTGTGCGTCACACTATCGAGAGAGAGGAAAACTGACTCGGGTTGAGCGCCACCAGTCAGCAGCCCCAGCTTTGAATAATTCTGCGATGCCATTCGTACGATAATTATTTTTTCAAGGCCACCACACAGGGATTTGTTTAGAGGGCCGGATGAAATTATGTGGCGGGCCGGATGTGGCCCGCGGGCCATAGTTTGCAGACCCCTGCACTACACCAACAAACCACACCAACACACCATGCCAACACAAAACGCCAACACACCACACCAGCACACCACACGAACACACCACACGAACACCTCACACCAACACACCACACCAGCATATCACATGAACACACCACACCAACAAACCACGCTAACACACCACACCAACACACTACACCAACACACCACAAGAACACACCACACCACACCAACACACCACGCCAACACATAACACCAACACACCACGCCAACACACCACGCTAACACATCAAGCCAACACACTATACCAACACACCACACAAACACACCACACCAACACACCACACCAACACACGACGCCAACACACCACACCAACACACCATGCCAACACACCACACCACCACATCACACCAACACACCACACCAACATACCATTTTAATACATCACACCAACACACCACACCTACACATTACACGAACTCACCACACCAATACACCACGCCAACACAACACACCAACACACCAACAAACCACACCAACATCCGACACCAACACACCACGCAAAAACCCAACACCAATACACCACTCCAACACACCTCACCAACAAACCACACGAACACAACACGCCAACAAACCATGCCAACACACCACACCAACATTCTATGCCAACTCACCACACTACCACACCACACCAACACACCACACCAATACACCACACCAACACACCACGCTAACATAACACACCAACACACCACGCTAACATACCACACCAACACACCATGCCAAAACACCACACCACCACACAAACACACAACACCACCACACTACGCTAACACACCACACCAAACACACCCAGCCAACACACCACACCAACACACCATGCCAACACACCACACTACCACACCACACTAACACACCACAACACCACACCACACCATAGCAACACAAGACACCAACACACAAGATAAACACACCACACAACCACACCAACAATCCACGTCAACACACCTAACCTACACACCACACCCACATACCACACCACGTCAACACACCACGCCAACACACCACACCAACATATCACACCAACACACCACGACAACACACAACACCAACACACCACGCTAACACATCACGCCAACATACAACACCACACCAATACACCACACCACGCCAACACATCACTCTAACACACCACACCAGCACATCACACGAACACACCACACCAACACACCACACTAACACACCACACCAGCACACCACACGAACACACCACACGAACACACCACACCAACATACCATGCCAAGACACAACACCACACGAACACACCACACGAGCACACCACACAAACACACCACACCAACACACTATACAACACACCACGCCAACACACCATGCCAACACACCATACCAACATACCACACCAACACACCACGCTAACACATCACACCAACACACCACGCCAACACACCACGCCAACACACCGAACCAACACACCACGGCAACACATCACACAAACACACCACACCAACACACCACGCCAACACATCACACCGACACACCACGCGAACATACCACGCTAACACACAACGCCAACACACTATACCAACACACCACACCAACACAACACACCAACACACAACACCAACACACGACGCTAACACACCACACGAACACACAATGCCAACACACAACACCAACATACCATTTTAATACACCACACCAACACACTACACCTACACACTACATGAACTCACCACACCAACACACCACACATACACACCACACCAACACACCACGTCAACACACCACGCCAATACACTACACCAACAAACCACACCAACACACCATGCCAACACAAAACGCCAACACACCACACCAGCACACCACACGAACACACCACACGAAACCCTCACACCAACACACCACACCAGCATATCACACGAACACACCACACCAACACACCACACTAACACACCACACCAGCACACAACACGAACACACCACACGAACACACCACACCAACACACCACACAAACACACCACACCAACACACCACACTAACGCATCACACGAACACACCACACCAACACACCACACCAACACACCACACCAACACACCACACCAACACACCACTCCAACACACCACGGCCACACACCACACCAACACACCACACCAGCACACTACACAACACACCACGCCAACACACCATGCCAACACACCGTACCAACATACCACACCAACACACCACGCTAACACACCACACCAACACACCACACCAACACACCACACCACACCAACACACCACGCCAACACAACACCAACACACCACGCCAACACACCACGCTAACACATCAAGCCAACACACTATATCAACACACCACACAAACACACCACACCAACACACCACACCAACACACGACGCCAACACACCACACCAACACACTATGCCAACACACCACACCACACCACACCAACATACCATTTTAAGGGGGCATATCATTTAAATAAAAGTTGTTCAATTTGCTTATAAATTTATTTATGAAATGGTTATAGAAAGGGCTGCAACTGGTTCAAGTTTCACCATCACACCCTAAACAGAAAAGGAGAAAAAAAATACACAACGTATTATGCAACGAATGTTCAACATTCTCAAATAATCTCAGGGAACACATGTGTCAACTAAAATGTCTACTATGTGCTGTAGAAGCACAAACTCTTGTAATAATTGTAATATGTATGTGCAATATATTTATATTTAAATTTTTGTTTTTTTCTTTTTATTTTGGCCAATTTTTTTTTCTCGTTTGTTATCAAGGGATTTGCATGAAACTTGCACACCTTGCTCAATGGATGCCTATCTGCAAGGGTGCCAATTATGAACGAAATCTGTCGAAGTCAAGCTCAGCTACAGGTGGCCGAACTTGGATCTTTATTTTACTCTGGAAAGTAATTTACACCTTCAAAGTACTTCAGAGCTTTCATTTATTAATCAATTTACATGCAAATTTCACCTTATATGTAGCGTTTGTGCGTCTACAACATGGCGTAGACATTTTAGTCCAAAGTCTATTTGGTGATTTTATAAAAAATTTATAAATATCATATATTGCATATATTTTAGAAGGGTAACTTTGAATAATTATATTATTGCACTAAACACTTTTTTCATAAAACTGATCACTAGAATCCTTTATTATGTGCTAAGTCTAATATCTGAGTGTTATAGAAATGATTTTAATTGACACATGTGTTCCCTGAAACTATTTGAAAATTCGTTGCATAATTCGTTGTGTATTTTTTTTCTCCTTTTCTGGTTAGGGTGTGATGGTGAAACTTGGACCAGCTACAGCCCTTTCTATAACCATTTCATAAATAAATTTATAAGCAAATTGACCACTTGTAATTTTTAGTTGATATGCCCCCTTAATACACCACACCAACACACCTACACATTACACGAACTCACCACACCAACACACCACGCCAACACACCACACCAACAAACCACACCAACATCCGACACCAACACACCACGCAAAAACCCCACACCACTACACCACTCTAACACACCTCACCAACAAACCACGGCCACACACCACACTAACAATCCACATGAACACAACACGCCAACAAACCACGCCAACACACCACACCAACATTCTATGCCAACACACCATGCCAACACACCACACCAACACACCACGCTAACATAACACACCAACACACCATGCTAACATACCACACCAACAAACCATGCCAAAACACCACACCACCACACAAACACACAACACCACCATACTACGCTAACACACCACACCAAACACACCCGGCCAACACACCACACCAACACACCATGCCAACACACCATACCACACCAACACACCACACCACACCATAGCAACACAAAACACCAACACACAAGATGAACACACCACACAACCACACCAACAAACCACGTCAACACACCTCACCTACACAGCACACCCACACACCACGCCAACACACCACACCAACATATCACACCAACACACCACGACAACACACAACACCAACACACCACGCTAACACATCACGCCAACATACAACACCACACCAATACACCACACCACGCCAACACATCACACTAACACACCACACCAGCACATCACACGAACACACCACACCAACACACCACACTAACACACCACACCAGCACACCACACGAACACACCACACGAACACACCACACCAACATACCATGCCAAGACACAACACCACACGAACACACCACACGAGCACACCACACAAACACACCACACCAACACACTACACAACACACCACGCCAACACACCATGCCAACACACCATACCAACACATCACACCGACACACCACGCCAACATACCAAGCTAACACACTATACCAACACACCACACCAACACAACACACAACACCAACACACGACGCTAACACACCACACCAACACACAATGCCAACACACAACACCAACATACCATTTTAATACACCACACCAACACACTACACCTACACACTACATGAACTCACCACACCAACACACCACACATACACACCACACCAACACACCACGTCAACACACCACGCCAACACACCACACCAACACACTACACCAACAAACCACACCAACACACCATGCCAACACAAAACGCCAACACACCACACCAGCACACCACACCAACACACCACACCAACACCCCACACCTACACACCACACGAACTCACCACACCAACAAACCAAGACAACACACCATGCCAACACACCACACCAACAAACCACACGAACACAACACGCCAACAAACCACGCCAACACACCACACCAACATTCTATGCCAACTCACCACACTACCACACCAAACCACACCAATACACCACACCAACATACCACACCAATACGCCACGCTAACATACCACACCAACACACCATGCCAAAACACCACACCACCACATAAACACACAACACCACCGCACTACGCTAACACACCCGGCCAACACACCACACCAACACACCATGCCAACACAACACACCACCACAAGACACCAACACACCACAACACCACACCACACCATAGCAACACAAAACACCAACACACAAGATGAACACACCACACAACCACACCAACAAACCACGTCAACACACCTCACCCACACACCACACCCACACACCACGTCAACACACAACGCCAATACACCACACCAACATATCACACCAACACACCACGACAACACAACACCAACACACCACGCTTACACATCACGCCAACATACAACACCACACCAATACACCACACCCCGCCAACACATACCACTAACACACCACAGCAGGACATCACACGAACACATCACACTAACACACCACACCAGCACACCACACGAACACACCACACGAACACACCACACCAACATACCATGCCAAGACACAACACCACACGAACACACCACACGAGCACACCACATAAACACACCACACCAACACACTACACAACACACCACGTTAACACACCATGCCAACACACCATACCAACATACCACACCAACACACCACGCTAACACATCACACCAACACACCACACCAACACACCACGCCAACACACCACGCCAACACACCAAACCAACACACCACGACAACACATCACACCAAGACACCACACCAACACATCACACCGACACACCACGCCAACACACCACGCTAACACACAACGCCAACACACTATACCAACACACCACACCAACACAACACACCACACCAACACACGACGCTAACACACCACACCAACACACAATGCCAACACACCACACCAACATACAATTTTAATACACCACACCAACACACTACACCTACACACCACACCAACACACCACGTCAACACACCACGCCAACACACCACACCAACACACCACATCAACACACCACTGCAACACACTTCACCAACAAACCACGGACACACACCACACCAAATCATCACACCACACCAACGCACCACAGGAACACACCACACCAACACACCACACCACTCCAACACACCACGTCCACACACCACACCAACACACCACAGCAACACACCACGCCAACACACCACTCCAACACACCGTGCCAACACACCACACCAACACACCATGCCAACACACCACACCAACACACCACGCCAACACACCACACCAATACACGTTACGAACACACCACACCGACACACCACACACACATACCACACCAACACACCACGCTAACACACTACACCAACACACCACATCCCCACACAACACCAACACACTACACCAACACACCACGCCAACACACCACACCAACTCACCACACAACTAAACCATGCCAACACACCACACCTACACACCACACAAACTCACCACACCAACAAACCAAGCCATCACACCACACCAACACACCATGCCAACACACCATGCCAACGCACCACACCAACAAACCACGCCAACACACCACACCAATACACCACACCAACACACCACGCTAACATACCACACCAACACACCACGCTAACATACCACACCAACACACCACGCCAACTCACCTCATGAACACACCACGCCAACACACCACACCACACCACATCAACACACTACGCCAATACACCACGCCAACACACAACACCAACACACCCCACAAATACACCACACCAACATACCACTCCAACATAACACACCAACACACCATGCCAACTCACAACGCTAACACACCACACCAACACTCCACACCAACACACCATGCCAACACACCACACAAACACACCACACCAACACACCTCACCAACACACCACACCAACACACCACGCTAACATACCACACCAACACACCGTGCCAAAACACCACACCACCACACAAACACACAACACCACCACACTACGCTAACACACCACACCAAACATACCCGGCCAACACACCATGCAAACACACCACACCACACCAACACACCACAACACCACACAATACCAACACACAAGATGAACACACTACACAACAACACCAACACACCATACCTCGCGTTCACACCACACCACGCGTTCACACCTCGGGAACACACATCACCACACCACACCAACACACCATGCCAACACACCACGCCAATACACCATGCTAACACACCACCCCAACACACCACGCCAACACACCCCGCCAACACACTACGCCAACACACCACACCAACACACCACGCCAACTCACCTCATGAACACACCACGCCAACACACCACACCAACACACCACACCAACACACCACACCAACACACTACGCCAATACACCACGCCAACACACAACACCAACACACCACGCCAACACTCCACGCCAACACACCACGCCAACACACAACACCAACACACCACGTCAGCACTCCATGCCAAGACACCACGGCAACACACCACACCAACACACTACACGAACATACCACGCTAACACACCACTCCAAATGCAGGCGATGAGTCACAATAACGTGGCTGAAGTATGTTGACCAGACCACACACTAGAAGTTGAAGGGACGACGACGTTTCCGTCCGTCCTGGACCTGACCTATACCTATAATAGGTTAAGTAACAATTGTAATTACGAAGCTATAAGATGCTTATTTTAACATACTAAGTAGGTTAGGTAAGGTCGGTGTTTTCTATGAAGCTTTTCAAGGGAAACTATTATGTTTAGTATGTCACCTATGCACGCAACTAATAAGTCAATATTGACTTATTAAATTTGCGAGAACGGGTTGTCCTATTATAACCACCGAAGGAGAAGTAATAGGAATAAGAAGAGGATAGCAAGGGAGCGTAGGAGAAGACAATGAACAGAAAAAGGAAGAAGAGAGAAAGAAAAGGAAAGAGAAAGAAAGATAAATGGAAGGGGTAAGCTTATGTTAAGTCACGTTTGTTAGAGAGATTAGAGCGTGTGTTCTAGTGTGTGGTCTGGTCAACACCACTCCAACAAATCACGAAAACACACCACACCAACACACCACGCTAATACACCACACCACACCGACACACCATGACAACACACCACGCCAACACACCACACCAACACATCGCGCCAACACACCACGTCAACACACCTCACGTACACACCACACCCACACTCCACACCAACACACCACGCCAACACACCACACCAACATATCACACCAACACACCACGACAACACACAACACCAACACACCAAGCTAACACATCACGTCAACACACAACACCACACCACACCATTTTGTTCACCATATGCTGTCAGATGTTTTATTTTAAAACAATGAATATAATTTAATTTCCCAAAATATATGAATATGTTTAAAAAAGTTGTTTTATGGTCTCTGTGTGTAAAGTCGCAACCTGAGGAAGTTTTAAGCATCACTACCCCTGACGACACTATATTTGATCATATTTCCTGTTTTGTGTTCGAACAATGTTGCAGCTACTTTTATGTTGCCGGCATTCTATTCCAATAATTAGGACAGAAATCATATAATATTGCGAACAAACGATAAAAACGTTTATTAAAAGTTACTTTAAGTTGAATTATTACCGTTCAGGGTGTGCCGTTGACGCATGCGCACTGATGTAGCTGTAGGCAGGCGTCTTAATATATCCGGAGCTGAGGGCAGACACGACTCAGAATATCTCAGGAGCTGCGCGTCAACTGGTATGTGCACCCATATTCACAGTATCATATTCTCACCTTTTGACATATTATTTTATATTCATGTATTGTATGTAGATAGTGATCATGTGTAATTTAGTTTGAGGAAATATAAACAGTTTTGTTTATAACATTGTGTGTTGTTGGAAATTGGAGCCACGAACGACTGACTCGGTGTGACAGTGTTTATTTATCCCTATTTCTCAGTATATATGTCTGGTGACCTTATATTATTTATATATCTTTCTTTATTATGCACCCCATTCCCATCCCGTGGGCGGTGGTGGAAAGGTTTACAGAGGCGCATAGTTCGTTTAGCTAAGCAAGTGACAATCTTTTAATGCTAGTTACACAATTGTTATTGTTACATACACATGTACATATATAAACATCCATGTACACATATACATATCAATATTCTTTTTATATCACAAGTGATTCAACAAAAAGCTCATAACAGTCACTATTCAAGGCACTTTACATCTATGGTGAGTCACACAGTTACTAGTTTTGCTCCACACCCACCCAACTGGGCGGCAGCTTTACAGTCATGTGCGGACTATAACCTACAGTAAGAAAATTTTGGATACTTCGCTAAGATTCCGGGCAGTACATAATTAAGAATGAAGTACTTACACATTCTTGGACTCCATTGATGGTGTTATCTCCGTAATCCGCGATTTTTTCACATAACATTATATAATGACGCAAAGTAAGTTCTGCTTACAGAGTTCACAGTTAGCCAAATGTAAGTACATCAGCAGTTGTTGCAAACTCCCAGAGGTACTTGTTGTGGAGCCTAAGCCTAGCAGTGGTAACATCTAGAAGTCTGCTAAGCTTATTGGATGACCCATGGACGTGCAGTTCTTCTTGCATAATAGAATGATGATAGATTGAGCAATTGGTGTGAATTTCACTTTGCATCAAGTCTACGAGACTTTGTTGATGTGCCCTTAATATTACTTCCCTCAGACTGTTCAAAGGCAGTCCAGGATGGTGCTCAATTCTCTCTTTACGAGCAAAAGTTTTGGCTAACTCATCAGTTCTATCATGCATTCGGAGACCAGCATGGGAAGGAATCCACAGGAGACAAACTCTAACGCATCATTATATCTGTGTTTAGCATCAGACACAAACACGTCAGGGTTAAACCTTGGGAGCTGAGGGCAGTCAGGGATGAAAAGGAGTAACTTACAACTAGCGTGTCAACTTTGGACTCATATACGCACACCACCACCTCCACCGTCTCCACCACACACTACCGTCACCACCACACACCATCGGCACAACCACACAACACCGTCACCACCACCATATACCACCGTCACCACCACACACCACCGTCACCACCACACACCACCGTCACCACCCTCACCACCGTCACCACCACACACCACCACTACCATCGTCACCACCACCGTCACCACCACACACCACCATCACTACCACATACAACCATCACCACCGAACACCACCACACACCACCGTCACCACCCTCACCATTGTCACTACCACACACCACCACTACCACCGTCACCACCACCGTCACCACCACACACCACCGTCACCACCACACACCACCTTCACCACCACATACCACCGTCACCACCACACACCACCGTCACCACCGCACACCATCGTCACCACCACACACCACCGTCACCACCAAACAACACCACACACCACCCCACACCACCGTCACCACCACAACCACCGTCACCACCACACACCACCGTCACCACCACACACCACCGTCACCACCACACACCACCGTCACCACCACACACCACCGTCACCACCACACACCACCGTCACCACCACACACCACCGTCACCATCACACACCACCGTCACCACCACACACCACCATCACAACCACACACCACCGTCACCACAACACACTACCGTCAACACACACCACCGTCACCACCACACACCACCGTCACCACTACACACCACCGTCACCAACACACACCACCGTCACCAACACACACCACGGTCACCACCACACACCACCGTCACCACCACACACAACCGTCACCAACACACACCACCGTCACCAACACACACCACGGTCACCACCACACACCACCGTCACCACCACACACCACCGTCACCACCACACACCACCGTCACCAACACACACCATCGTCACCATCACACACCACCGTCACCACCACACACCACCGTCACCACCACACACCACCGTCACCACCACACACCACAGTCACTACCACACACCACCGTCACCATCACACACCACCGTCACCACCACACACCACCACACACCACCGTCACCACCACACACCACCGTCACCACCACACACCACCGTCACTACCACACACCACCGTCACCACCACACACCATCGTCACCACCAAACACCACCGTCACCACCACACACCACCGTCACTACCACACACCACCGTCACCACCACACACCACCGTCACCATCATACACCACCGTCACCACCACACACCACCGTAACCATCACACACACCGACACCATCACACACCACCGTCACCACCACACACCACAGTCACAACCACACACCACCGTCACCACCACACACCACAATCACCACCACACAATACCACACACATCCGTCACCAACACACACCACCGTCACCATCACACACCACCGTCACCACCACACACCACCGTCACAACCACACACCACCGTCACCACCACACACCACCAGCACCACACACCACCACACAGCACCGTCACCACCACACACCACCGTCACCAAAACACACTACCGTCACCACCACACACCACCGTCACCACCAAACACCACCGTCACCATCACACACCACCGTCACCACCACACACCACCGTCACCACCACACACCACCGTCGCCATCACACAACACCGTCACCACCACACGCCATCGTCACCACTACACACCACCGTCACAACCGTCACCACCACACACCACCGTCAC
Source organism: Procambarus clarkii (assembly GCF_040958095.1). Taxonomy (NCBI): domain Eukaryota; kingdom Metazoa; phylum Arthropoda; class Malacostraca; order Decapoda; family Cambaridae; genus Procambarus; species Procambarus clarkii. The sequence goes on from NC_091195.1 coordinate 30,411,004, forward strand.
GACCACACACCACCGTCACGACCACACACCACCGTCAACACGACACACCACCACACAAAACCGTCACCACCACACTCCACCGTCACCACCACACACCATCGTCACCACCACACACCACCGTCACAACCACACACCACAGTCACCAACACACACCACCGTCACCACCACACACAACCGTCACCACCCCACACCACCGTCACCAACACACACCACCGTCACCACCACACACCACCGTCACCACCACGCACCACCGTCACAACCACACATCACCGTCACCACCACTCACCACCGTCACCACACACCACCGTCACCACCACACACCACCGTCACCATCACACACCACCGTCACCATCACACGCCATCGTCACCACTACACACCACCGTCACCACCACACACCACCGTCACCACCACCGTCACGACCACACACCACCGGCACAACCACACACCACCACACCAACGTCACCACCACCATATACCACCGTCACCAACACACACCACCGTCACTACCACACACCACCGTCACCACCCTCACCACCGTCACCACCACACACCACCACTACCACCGTCACCATCACCGTCACCACCACACACCACCGTCACCACCACACACCACCATCACTACCACATACCACCAACACCAAAGCACACCACCACACACCACCGTCACCACCCTCACCTCCGTCACCACCACACACCACCACATACCACCGTCACCACCACCGTCACCACCACACACCACCGTCACCACCACCGTCACCACCACCGTCACCACCACACACCACCTTCACCACCACACACCACCGTCACCACCGTCACCACCACAAACCACCGTCACCACCTCACACTACCACACACCACCGTCACCAACACACACCACCGTCACCACCACACACCACCGTCACCACCACACACCACCGTCACAACCACACACCACCGTCAACACCACACACCACCGTCACCACACACCACCACACACAACCACACAGCACCGTCACCACCACACACCACCGTCACCAAAACACACCACCGTCACCATCACACACCACCGTCACCACCACACACCACCGTCACCACCACACACAACCGTCGCCATCACACAACACCGTCACCACCACACGCCATCGTCACCACTACACACCACCGTCACCACCGTCACCACCACACACCACCGTCACCACCACACACAACCGTCACCAACACACACCACCATCACCACCACACACCACTGTCGCCACCACTCACCACCGTCAACACCATACACCACTGTAACCACCACACACCACCGTCACCACCATACACCACCGTCACCACCACAGACCACCGTCACCACCACACACCACCGTCACCACCACACACCACCGTCGCCACCACACACCACTGTCACCACCACACACCACCGTCACCACCACACACCACCGTCATGACCACACCCCACCGTCGCCACCACACCCAACCGTTACCATCACACACCACCGTCACCACCACATACCACCGTCACCACCACACACCACCACACACCACCGTCACCACCACACACCGCCGTCATCACCACACACCACCGTCACCAGAACACACCACCGTCACCACCACACACCACCGTCACCACCACACACCACCATACACTACCGTCACCACCACACACCACCGTCACCAATACACACCACCGTCACCACCGCACACCAACGTCGCCACCACACACCACCGTCACAACACCACACGACCGTCACCACCACACACCACCACACACCACCGTCACCACCACACACCACCGTCGCTACCACTCACCACCGTCACCACCACACACCACCGTCACCACCATACACCACTGTCACCACCACACACCACCGCTACAACACCACATCACCGTCACCACCACTCACCACTGTCACCACCAAACACCACCGTCACCCCCACAAACCACCGTCACCAACACAGACCACCGTCACCACCACACACCACTGTCACCACCACACACCACCGTCACCACCACACACCACTGTCACCACCACACACCACCGTCACCACCACACACCACCGGCACCATCACACACCACCGTCACCACCACTGTCACCACCACACACCACCGTCACCACCACAAACCACCGTCACCACCACAGACCACCGTCACCACCACACACCACCGTCACCACCACACACCCCCGTCACCACCCACACCACTGTCACCACCACACACCACCGTCACCACCGTCACCATCACACACCACCACACACCACCGTTACCACCGTCAGCAAAACACACCACCACATACCACCGTCACCACCACACACCACTGTCACCACCACACACCACCGTCACCACCAAACACAACCGTCACCACGACACACCACCGTCACCACCACACAAAACCGTCACTACCACACACCACCGTCACCACCACACAAAACCGTCACTACCACACACCACCGTCACCACCACACACCACCGTCACCACCACACCCCCCCCGTCACCTCCCACACCACTGTCACCACCACACACCACCGTCACCACCACACACCACCGTCACCATCACACACCACCGTCACCACCACACACCACCGTCCACCACCACACACCACCGTCACCACCACACACCACCGTCACCACCACACAAAACCGTCACTACCACACACCACCGTCACCACCACACACCACCGTCACCACCACACCCCCCCCGTCACCTCCCACACCACTGTCACCACCACACACCACCGTCACCACCACACACCACCGTCACCATCACACACCACCGTCACCACCACACACCACCGTCCACCACCACACACCACCGTCACCACTGTCACCACCACACACCACCACACACCACCACTCACCACCGTCACCAACCTCACCACCGTCAACACCATACACCACAACACACCACCACACACCACCGTCACCAATTCACACCACTGTCACCACCACACACCACCATCACCACACACACCACCGATACCACCACACACCATTGTCACCAGCGCACACCACCGTCACAGTAGTAGGGAGTAAGAGCCACAGACGATTTTTTTTTTGGGGGAGAGGACCCCTGTGGACTGTAAGAGCCACAGACGATTTTTTTTTCTGGGAGAAAAATCCCCTGTGGATCTTAGGGGTTTTCAGGCAAATTTGGGGAGTCACAGATTTGGAAGTAAGGAATTCTTATGAGAAAAATAATTTCCGAGATCTTAGAAGTTTGTTAATCATTCTTATGATGAAAATAAGTAGGAAAATCTTAAAGAAAAGTTTTAGAAAAAATCGTGTTTGTGTCACAGCATTTCCAGGTAAACTCTATGGACAACCTTTGCCCGTTTTCAATCACACATTTGTAAAAGGACCATTTTCAGAGAATATTGTCTTAGATATTTTGTTAAGGAAAACAGACAACTTATCCATAACATTTAGTTTTATATCCATTTACGGCTATTTCGCCTGTAATCTGTGAAAACTTGTCAGAGTCCATTTTATACCCAATTTTTGGCAGAGTCCAGTTTATGCTCAAATTCGCCAGAGTCTACTTTGAGAGCAAAATTAGTCGGAGACAGTTTTAAGCTCATATTTCATCAGAGTCCAATTATCAACAGAAATTCACCAGAGTCTACTTTGAGAGCAAAATTAGTCAGAGACAGTATTTAGCTCATATTTCATCAGAGTCCAATTATCAACAGAAATTCACCAGAGTCTACTTTGAGAGCAAAATTAGTCAGAGACAGTATTTAGCTCATATTTCATCAGAGTCCAATTTATACCTAAAAATGAACAGAGTCTACTTTGAGAGCAAAATTAGTCAGAGACAGTTTTAAGCTCATATTTCATCAGAGTCCAATTATCAACAGAAATTCGCCAGAGTCTACTTTGAGAGCAAATTTCATCAGTGTCCTGTAATCTGTGAAAATTTGACAGAGTCCATTTTATACCCAATTTTCGTCAGAGTCCAGTTTATGCTCAAATTCGCCAGAGTCTACTTTAATAGCAAAATTCATCAGAGTCCAGTTTTCTAGCAAATTTCATCAGTGTCCTGTAATCTGTGAAAATTTGACAGAGTCCAGTTCTTGATCGAAATTCATCAAAGTCCAGTTTATACCGAAAATTCGCCAGAGTCTACTTTGTGCCAAAATATTCAGAGTCCAGTTCATGATCGAAATTAATCAGAGTCCAATTAAAGACCCAAATTTGACAGAGACCACATTTTCGCTACTAGCAGTCCAATCCCCCTGAAATTTTAAACAGTCATATTTCAGACGTAGTAAATAAGATCAAGTCAGTTACTGAGCTCCAGCTCTTGTCCCCCACCCTCTTCCACCCTCAAGTCTTTGTAAATAAACCATCAATTTCCCCGAAATTTTTACCCTCTGTATTTCAGACATAGTAAATATGAAGTAACAAATATAAAACTCTAGCTCTTGTCCTCTGTCCAAGTTCACTCATGTAAATTCATTACTATCAGTCCAAATCCCCCTGAGATTTAAACACTCAACTACATTTTCAGACATAGTAAATAAGATCAAGTCAGTTACCGAGCTCCAGCTCTTGTCCCCCTGTATTTGCATATTTTCTCTATATTCAGCTGTGTTCTTCACTTTTTGTCCGTGTTTTCTGTGTTCATTCCATGTTCTACAAATGTTCACAGTCCCATTCAGTTCATATTTTCACAAGTATCTCCATTTTTTTCTATAATCTTTCTCTTAGTCTCATTACTTTCTTTACAAATTCTAGTCATATTTTCTATGTTTTCATGTTCATCACATGTTCTCTTTATAACTTTTATACTCAATATTCATGTTCTCAATGTTCTAGCTTGTTCTTCACACGTTCAGTGTTCATTCTTTGTATTCCCTATGTTCTTTGTCAATATTCATGTTCCTCTACAAGTTCATATTCCCAGCATGTTCACTGTATTCATCAACTTTTTCTTACATGTTTTCTGTGTTCACCGTATGTTCACTGTGTTCATTCCCTTACTTAACCTCAATTTTTTTTATGTTCTTTGTTTCTTCCATTCACTAACTAGTTCTTTGTCAAATATTAGCATCAGCAATACAGTTTCCTCAACAATTTTAGTCACCAAGTTTTTATTTGCAAAAACTATGTCAAAGTAATTCTCGTAGTCAACTTAATAGTTCTACCAGCCATGTTCTTAAACAAATCTACACTTTATTCAGTTCCAAATTTACAAAGACAAACCTTTCTTGTAACTTCTTAACTAAAAATCTTTCGCCAATCAACTGAAACATAGTCACTTTCCTCATTTCTCAACTAACTTATTATCCAATCAACCAAAAAAATTGTCAAAGGAATCTTTCCAACACTGTTCATAACTAAACTTATTCCCTAGTCATCAGAAAATAACCGTGTTCTTCATGTTTCATTATCATTTCATAACTAAAAAATCTTTCGCCAATCAACTAAAAAACATAGTCACTTTCGTCATTTCTCAACTAAACTTATTATCCAGTCAACTAAAAATAGTCAGAAATATCCTCGTTCAACACTGTTCTTAACTAAAACAACCTTTCTCTTAGCTAAAAATTGTCAAAGGAAACTTTTTCAGCACTTTCTTAACAGGCGCTATGTTTCATCAAGAAAAATTGTCAAAGGAAACTTTCCAAAACTGTTCATAACTAAACTTATTCCCTAGTCATCAGAAAATAACCGTGTTCTTCATGTTTCATTGTCATTTCATAACTAAAATTATCTGCCAATCATCAGAAAAAGTCATGTTCATCACGTTTTGGCTTTTGCTCAACTAAAAGTATTCATCGGTCAACTGAAAATAGTTACTTCATCATGTTTCCTTGTCATTTCTTAACTGAAATATCACTTCTCTCATCTGAAAATAGTCAGGATTATCCTCATTCAACATCGTTCTTAACTAAAACAGCCTTTCGCTTAGCTAAAAATTGTCAAAGGAATCTTTTCAACGCTGTTCATAACTAACTTTATCCATAGTCAAGTAAGAAAATATAGTCAAAGATATCTATCATCGTCATTCTTAACTGACATTATACTTTGCGGAGCACTAAAATAGTCACTGTCGTCATATTTGTCTTTTTCCTCAACTAAAATAGTCAAATGTAACTTTTTCAACACTTTCGTAACTAAAATTATATGTCGCTAAGTAAGAAAAAATAGTCAAATGTAACTTTTTCAACACTTTCGTAACTAAAATTATATGTCGCTAAGTAAGAAAAAAATAGTCAAAGGTGCTCTCCGTTACACCAAAGTTACTCTTCGAGAAATCAAAGACACTCTTCAATACATCAAGGACTTACTCAAAGACACCAAAGTTACACTCTAAGACATCCTTCGAGACATCAAAGACATCCTTTAAGACTTCAAGGGCACTCTTCGAGATATCAAAAGACACTCTCAAACACTCAAAAATTTACTCGCATCCCTCAAAGTTATTCTCGGAGCTATCAAAAAGTTAATCTCAGAGCTATCAAATTATTCTCGATGTCATCAAAAAGTATTTTCTCGTTCATCAAAGTTAATCTCAGAGTTAACAAAGGTAATCTCAAACTCACTCTCGTACATCAAAGTTGTTTCAAAGACATCAAAGTTAATCTCAGAGTTATCCAAAGATATTCTCATGTCCACAAAAGTTATTCTGAGCTATCAAAGTTAATCTCAAACATCTCCGTTCATAAAAGTTATTCTCTAAGAGCTATCAAAAGTTATTCTCAGTCATCAAAGTTATTCCAAGAGACGTCAAAGTTAATCCAAGACATCATCTTTCATCAAAGATATTCTCTCTAAGCCATCAATGTTCTTCTCTAAGACATAAAAGTTATTCTCTATGTCATCAAAAAGTTATTCTCTGAGCTAACAAAATACTACTCATGTTCTCAAAGACATTCTCCAATTCATCAAAGTCGTTTCAAAGACATCAAAGTTAATCTCAGAGTTATCCAAAGACATTCTCAAAGTCATCTAAAGTTATTCTCTAAGACATCAAAGTTATTCTAAGAGTTATCAAAAGTTATTCTCAGTCATGTTATGTTATTCTCTAACTCACTTCCATTCATCAAAGACATTCTCTAAGCCCTCAAAGTTATTCTCTAAGACAACAAAGTCATTCCCAGAGTCATCAAAAAGTTATTCTTCGAAACATAAAATTTGCTCTGTAAGACATCTTCGTTCATCAAACTTATTCTCAGAGATATCTAAAGTTATTCTCGGAGCTATCAAAAAGTTAATCTCTAAAACAACAAAAGTTATTATCAGAGCTACCCAAAGCTATTCTCAGAGTCGCCTTCGTTCGTCAGAGCAACTTTCAAAACATCTTTGTTCAACAAACATTGTTTTCAAAGTCATCAAAAGTTAATCTAAGACATCTGCTTTCATCAAAGTTATTTTCAGAGACATCTAAAGTTATTATGTAAGACATAAAAGTTATTCTCAGAGACATCAAATGTTATTCTCGAAGTCATCAAAAGATATTTTCAGAGACATCTAAAGTTAATTTCTATGTTATAAAGTTATTCTCAGAGACATCTAAAGTTAATCTTGGTCATCAAAGTTGTTCTCTAAACATCAATGTTGTTCTCCAAGACATCAAAGATGTTCTCAAAATCATAAAAGTTATTCCCAGAGCTATCAAAGTTATTCTCAAAGTCATCAAAGTTATTCAAAGAGCTAACAAAAGTTATTCTCTAAGTAACCTTTCGTTCATCAGAGAAGCTTTCTAAGACATCTTCGTTCATCAATGTTGATCTCTAAGTCACCTTTGTTCATCAAAGAAACTATCCTTCTTCCATCAAGTTATACTTTAAGACAACATTGTTGTTCTCTAAGACATCTTCAGGCATAAAATTTCTCCCCAAATGTAACTAGTTCAGCTTTTCATATCAAACTTACACTTCTGTTAAATATATTTTATTAGACATTTTACCTTTTAAACTGTTCTCTGAACTACACTGTTCAAACCTACGTAACCTATCCTCTCCACCCAATGTTACTTAGTTAACGTAACGTTCCTAAACCTAACTTTACCTATCCTATCCTAACATAACTTACCTTACCTTACCTACCTTTCCTAACTTAACCTGCTTAACCTATCTTACCTAACTTTACCTATATTACCTTACCATACCTTACCTATCTTACCTGACTTTACCTACCTTTCCTAACTTAACCTGCTTAACCTATCTTACCTAACTTTACCTATATTACCTTACCATACCTTACCTATCTTACCTGACTTTACCTATCTTACCTAACTTAACCTGCATAACCTAACTTTACCTATGTTACCTTACCTACCTTACTTATCTTACCTAACCTAACTTTACCTATGTTACCTTACCTTACCTACCTTTCCTAACTTATCCTGCTTAACCTATCTTACCTAACTTTACCTATGTTACCTTACCTTACCTACCTTTCCTAACTTATCCTGCTTAACCTATCTTACCTATCTTACCTAACTTTACCTATCTTACCTAACTTAACTTTCATAACCTAACTTTACCTATGTTACCTTACCTTAACTTACCTATCTTACCTATCCTAACGTAACCTAACTTGCTTTACCTAACTTAATCTTACATTCCCAAACTGATGTATCCTAACTTATCTAGTCCAACCAGACATGCTCTAACTTACATAAGTATTCCTTCTTGTCTTTTGTGTTTCGTCAATCATTGTCTCATATTCATTTACTCATTTCATTAGTTAATTTCTCAAATGGTCACTTATGCATTTCAAGTGCTATTTGTTAGAGATTGGATATTTAAGCATTTCAAAGAATTTTTGTTATATATGGGCATTTACTCATTTCAAGGGATAATTTCTCAAATGGTCACTTATGCATTTCAAGTGCTATTTGTTAGAGATTGGATATTTAAGCATTTCAAAGAATTTTTGTTATATATGGGCATTTACTCATTTCAAGGGATAATTTCTCAAATGGACGTTTTTTGCATTTCAAGTGTTATTTGTTTAAGATTGGGTGTTTAACCATTTCAAAGGTTTTTCATATATATGGGAACTTACTCGTTTCAAGGGCCAATTTCTCAAATGGTCATTTTTGCAGATCAAGGGTTATTTGTTAAAGTTCATCAAGTTGCTCATAAGTTGTATTTATTATGTTTGTTATCATATGTTCATATTCCCCAACCCCTTAACCTAACCTCTTGTAATCTTAGTGTATTTGGTAGGTTCTATCATATGTTCTTATTCCCCAACCCCTTAACCTAACTTTTCAGATGTAGTTTGTTGAATATATTATCCTTTTCCTAACCTTTCAGATGTAGTTTGTTGAATATATTATCCTTTTCCTAACCTTTCAGATGTAGTTTTGTTTCTCCTTTTTATATATTTTTACCCAAACCCACCATCCCACTTAACCTTCTTTCCTTCTTTACTTTGTTTTCACATATAAGTTCATTCTTTATCATAGTAATAATAAAAATTACAATAGTAAAGAATCAGATCTACTAAGACTTGAAATTGAGAAACCAGAGCTCAAGGGAGTGAGAGCATTAAGGAAGAACAAGGAGTATGAGAGAGGGGGAGGAAGAAAATGGGACCAAAGAAGAGAGAATGAGAGAGAGTGTGGGCATGGGAGCACTAAGACTTGAATTGAGAAACAAGAGAGCATTTGAGCAAATGAGGGAGAGAGAGGGGGAGGAAGAGAGAGAATAAGGGAGAGAGATAGAAAAGGAGGGTTAGAAGGAGTAGGAGAATCAAAGTAAAGAAGGAAAGATGGTTTGGGTAAAAATATATAAAAAGGAGAAACAAAACTACATCTGAAAGGTTAGGAAAAGGATAATATATTCAACAAACTACATCTGAAAGGTTAGGAAAAGGATAATATATTCAACAAACTACATCTGAAAAGTTAGGTTAAGGGGTTGGGGAATAAGAACATATGATAGAACCTACCAAATACACTAAGATTACAAGAGGTTAGGTTAAGGGGTTGGGGAATAAGAACATATGATAACAAACATAATAAATACAACTTATGAGCAACTTGATGAACTTTAACAAATAACCCTTGATCTGCAAAAATGACCATTTGAGAAATTGGCCCTTGAAACGAGTAAGTTCCCATATATATGAAAAACCTTTGAAATGGTTAAACACCCAATCTTAAACAAATAACACTTGAAATGCAAAAAACGTCCATTTGAGAAATTATCCCTTGAAATGAGTAAATGCCCATATATAACAAAAATTCTTTGAAATGCTTAAATATCCAATCTCTAACAAATAGCACTTGAAATGCATAAGTGACCATTTGAGAAATTATCCCTTGAAATGAGTAAATGCCCATATATAACAAAAATTCTTTGAAATGCTTAAATATCCAATCTCTAACAAATAGCACTTGAAATGCATAAGTGACCATTTGAGAAATTAACTAATGAAATGAGTAAATGAATATGAGACAATGATTGACGAAACACAAAAGACAAGAAGGAATACTTATGTAAGTTAGAGCATGTCTGGTTGGACTAGATAAGTTAGGATACATCAGTTTGGGAATGTAAGATTAAGTTAGGTAAAGCAAGTTAGGTTACGTTAGGATAGGTAAGATAGGTAAGTTAAGGTAAGGTAACATAGGTAAAGTTAGGTTATGAAAGTTAAGTTAGGTAAGATAGGTAAAGTTAGGTAAGATAGGTAAGATAGGTTAAGCAGGATAAGTTAGGAAAGGTAGGTAAGGTAAGGTAACATAGGTAAAGTTAGGTAAGATAGGTTAAGCAGGATAAGTTAGGAAAGGTAGGTAAGGTAAGGTAACATAGGTAAAGTTAGGTTAGGTAAGATAAGTAAGGTAGGTAAGGTAACATAGGTAAAGTTAGGTTATGCAGGTTAAGTTAGGTAAGATAGGTAAAGTCAGGTAAGATAGGTAAGGTATGGTAAGGTAATATAGGTAAAGTTAGGTAAGATAGGTTAAGCAGGTTAAGTTAGGAAAGGTAGGTAAAGTCAGGTAAGATAGGTAAGGTATGGTAAGGTAATATAGGTAAAGTTAGGTAAGATAGGTTAAGCAGGTTAAGTTAGGAAAGGTAGGTAAGGTAAGGTAAGTTATGTTAGGATAGGATAGGTAAAGTTAGGTTTAGGAACGTTACGTTAACTAAGTAACATTGGGTGGAGAGGATAGGTTACGTAGGTTTGAACAGTGTAGTTCAGAGAACAGTTTAAAAGGTAAAATGTCTAATAAAATATATTTAACAGAAGTGTAAGTTTGATATGAAAAGCTGAACTAGTTACATTTGGGGAGAAATTTTATGCCTGAAGATGTCTTAGAGAACAACAATGTTGTCTTAAAGTATAACTTGATGGAAGAAGGATAGTTTCTTTGATGAACAAAGGTGACTTAGAGATCAACATTGATGAACGAAGATGTCTTAGAAAGCTTCTCTGATGAACGAAAGGTTACTTAGAGAATAACTTTTGTTAGCTCTTTGAATAACTTTGATGACTTTGAGAATAACTTTGATAGCTCTGGGAATAACTTTTATGATTTTGAGAACATCTTTGATGTCTTGGAGAACAACATTGATGTTTAGAGAACAACTTTGATGACCAAGATTAACTTTAGATGTCTCTGAGAATAACTTTATAACATAGAAATTAACTTTAGATGTCTCTGAAAATATCTTTTGATGACTTCGAGAATAACATTTGATGTCTCTGAGAATAACTTTTATGTCTTACATAATAACTTTAGATGTCTCTGAAAATAACTTTGATGAAAGCAGATGTCTTAGATTAACTTTTGATGACTTTGAAAACAATGTTTGTTGAACAAAGATGTTTTGAAAGTTGCTCTGACGAACGAAGGCGACTCTGAGAATAGCTTTGGGTAGCTCTGATAATAACTTTTGTTGTTTTAGAGATTAACTTTTTGATAGCTCCGAGAATAACTTTAGATATCTCTGAGAATAAGTTTGATGAACGAAGATGTCTTACAGAGCAAATTTTATGTTTCGAAGAATAACTTTTTGATGACTCTGGGAATGACTTTGTTGTCTTAGAGAATAACTTTGAGGGCTTAGAGAATGTCTTTGATGAATGGAAGTGAGTTAGAGAATAACATAACATGACTGAGAATAACTTTTGATAACTCTTAGAATAACTTTGATGTCTTAGAGAATAACTTTAGATGACTTTGAGAATGTCTTTGGATAACTCTGAGATTAACTTTGATGTCTTTGAAACGACTTTGATGAATTGGAGAATGTCTTTGAGAACATGAGTAGTATTTTGTTAGCTCAGAGAATAACTTTTTGATGACATAGAGAATAACTTTTATGTCTTAGAGAAGAACATTGATGGCTTAGAGAGAATATCTTTGATGAAAGATGATGTCTTGGATTAACTTTGACGTCTCTTGGAATAACTTTGATGACTGAGAATAACTTTTGATAGCTCTTAGAGAATAACTTTTATGAACGGAGATGTTTGAGATTAACTTTGATAGCTCAGAATAACTTTTGTGGACATGAGAATATCTTTGGATAACTCTGAGATTAACTTTGATGTCTTTGAAACAACTTTGATGTACGAGAGTGAGTTTGAGATTACCTTTGTTAACTCTGAGATTAACTTTGATGAACGAGAAAATACTTTTTGATGACATCGAGAATAATTTGATAGCTCTGAGATTAACTTTTTGATAGCTCCGAGAATAACTTTGAGGGATGCGAGTAAATTTTTGAGTGTTTGAGAGTGTCTTTTGATATCTCGAAGAGTGCCCTTGAAGTCTTAAAGGATGTCTTTGATGTCTCGAAGGATGTCTTAGAGTGTAACTTTGGTGTCTTTGAGTAAGTCCTTGATGTATTGAAGAGTGTCTTTGATTTCTCGAAGAGTAACTTTGGTGTAACGGAGAGCACCTTTGACTATTTTTTTCTTACTTAGCGACATATAATTTTAGTTACGAAAGTGTTGAAAAAGTTACATTTGACTATTTTTTCTTACTTAGCGACATATAATTTTAGTTACGAAAGTGTTGAAAAAGTTACATTTGACTATTTTAGTTGAGGAAAAAGACAAATATGACGACAGTGACTATTTTAGTGCTCCGCAAAGTATAATGTCAGTTAAGAATGACGATGATAGATATCTTTGACTATATTTTCTTACTTGACTATGGATAAAGTTAGTTATGAACAGCGTTGAAAAGATTCCTTTGACAATTTTTAGCTAAGCGAAAGGCTGTTTTAGTTAAGAACGATGTTGAATGAGGATAATCCTGACTATTTTCAGATGAGAGAAGTGATATTTCAGTTAAGAAATGACAAGGAAACATGATGAAGTAACTATTTTCAGTTGACCGATGAATACTTTTAGTTGAGCAAAAGCCAAAACGTGATGAACATGACTTTTTCTGATGATTGGCAGATAATTTTAGTTATGAAATGACAATGAAACATGAAGAACACGGTTATTTTCTGATGACTAGGGAATAAGTTTAGTTATGAACAGTTTTGGAAAGTTTCCTTTGACAATTTTTCTTGATGAAACATAGCGCCTGTTAAGAAAGTGCTGAAAAAGTTTCCTTTGACAATTTTTAGCTAAGAGAAAGGTTGTTTTAGTTAAGAACAGTGTTGAACGAGGATATTTCTGACTATTTTTAGTTGACTGGATAATAAGTTTAGTTGAGAAATGACGAAAGTGACTATGTTTTTTAGTTGATTGGCGAAAGATTTTTTAGTTATGAAATGACAATGAAACATGAAGAACACGGTTATTTTCTGATGACTAGGGAATAAGTTTAGTTATGAACAGTGTTGGAAAGATTCCTTTGACAATTTTTTTGGTTGATTGGATAATAAGTTAGTTGAGAAATGAGGAAAGTGACTATGTTTCAGTTGATTGGCGAAAGATTTTTAGTTAAGAAGTTACAAGAAAGGTTTGTCTTTGTAAATTTGGAACTGAATAAAGTGTAGATTTGTTTAAGAACATGGCTGGTAGAACTATTAAGTTGACTACGAGAATTACTTTGACATAGTTTTTGCAAATAAAAACTTGGTGACTAAAATTGTTGAGGAAACTGTATTGCTGATGCTAATATTTGACAAAGAACTAGTTAGTGAATGGAAGAAACAAAGAACATAAAAAAAATTGAGGTTAAGTAAGGGAATGAACACAGTGAACATACGGTGAACACAGAAAACATGTAAGAAAAAGTTGATGAATACAGTGAACATGCTGGGAATATGAACTTACAGAGAACATGAAAACATGATAAGGAGAATAGGGAATACAAAGAATGAACAATGGACTTGTGAAGAACATGGAGAATATGACAAAGAATGTAGAAAACATGTAAGTGAAGGTGAAAAACGAAGTGATCTTGTGAGGACCATGAACTTGTAGAGGAACATGAATATTGACAAAGAACACAAAATATGGAAGTTAGCATGAATATTGAGTATAAAAGTTGTAAAGAGAACATGTGATGAACATGAAAACATAGAAATATGACTAGACTTTGTAGAGAACATAATGAGACTAAGAGAAAGATTACAGAAAAAAATGGAGATACTTGTGAAAATATGAACTGAATGGGACTGAGAACATTTGTAGAACATGGAGTGAACACGGATGAGAATACGAAGAACACAGTGAATATAGAGAAAATATGCAAATACAGGGGGACAAGAGCTGGAGCTCTGTAACTGACTTGATCTTATTTACTACGTCTGAAATATGTCTGCTTTTAATTTTAGGGAAATTGATGGGTTATTATTTACAAAGATACGAAAGAGAATTAAGGCGGGGACGAGAGCTGGAGCTCGATAACTGACTTGATTTTATTTACGGTGTCTGAAATACAGAGGGTAACAATTTAAGGGAAATTGATGGTTTATTTACAAAGACTCGAGGGTGGAAGAGGGTGGGGGGCGAGAGCTGGAGCTCAGTAACTGACTTGATCTTATTTACTAACTTTGAAGTATGTCTGCTTTTAATTTTAGGGAAATTGATGGGTTATTTACAAAGATACGAAAGAGAATTAAGGCGGGGACGAGAGCTGGAGCTTGGTAACTGTTTTGATCTTATTTACGGTGTCTGAAATACAGAGGCTAAAAATCTCAGGGAATTTGGACTGTTACTAATGATTTGTACAAATGAACTAAGCTGGGGACAAGAGCTAGAGTTTGATAATTGTTTGCATTTACTAAACTATGTCTGAAATACAAAGGGTAGAAATTTCAGGGAAATTGGACTGATACTAACGAAGATACGAGAGAGAGCTAAGGCGGAGGACAAGAGCTGGAGCTTGGTAACTAAATTACTGTATTGAACTACATTTGAAATATGATTATTTTTAAATTTTAGAGGGATTGGAATGATAGTATTCTTTATACGACAGGGGACTAAGGTGGGGAACGTGAGCTAGAACTTGCTTACTAACATGATTTATTTGTGTAAAACTGACTTGCTTAATGAAAAGGAGCAAACATACTGACTTGCTTAATGAAAAGGAGCAAACATACGATGTTGGAAAATAGTTGAACTGAATGAAAGGAGAGAGAGAGAGAGGAGGGACGGTCAAGATATTATGAAGATAAGATAAGATTAAGAGCCGACTGGCTGGCTGGGCGCAAAGTAAATAAAGGTGACGCGACAGATTGCGAGGTAAGGGGGGAGGGAGGGGGGTGTGAGGTACGAGACTTGAAAACCATGACTTACACAGGTGATTTTCTAAATTTACATGAAAACTATGGCTTACACAGACGGATTTTGTAAGTTGAAAACATGTAAAACATGTCCGTAGAGTTCTCCTGAAAGCCCTAAAGTGCTACACACGATATTTGAATTTCTCCTATAAGGCCTTAACAAACTTCTAAGTCTCGGAAATTATTTTTCTCATAAGAACTTTAACAAACTCGTATGACATTATTTTTCATTATAAGAATTCCCTAATTACAAATCTGTGACTGCACAAATTCACCTGAAAACCCAGAAGATCCACAGACGATATTATAAATTACCTGAAACCCCTGAAGATCCACACACGATATTTCCGAAGTTGAAAACAGGCAAAGGTTGTCCGTAGAGTTTACCTGGAAATGCTGTGACACAAACACGATATTTTCTAAAAATTTTCTTTAAGATTTTCCTACTTATTTTCCTCATAAGAACGCTTAACAAACCTCTAAAATCTCAGAAATTATTTTCCTCATAAGAATTCCTTAATTCCAAATCTGTGACTCCCCAAATTTGCCTGAAAACCCCGAAGATCCACAGACGATATTTTCTGAAAAAAAATATCGTCTGTGGCTCTTACAGTCCACAGGGGTCCTCTCCCAAAAAAAAAATATCGTCTGTGGCTCTTACTCCCTACTACTCGTCACCACCACACACCACCGTCACCACCGTCACCATCACACACCACCGTCACCACCACACACCACCGTTACCAGCGTCAGCAAAACACACCACCACACACCACCGTCACTATCACACACCACTGTCACCACCACACACCACCGTCACCACGACACACCACCGTCACCACCACACAAAACCGTCACTACCACACACCACCGTCACCACCACACACCACCGTCACCACCACACAAAACCGTCACTACCACACACCACCGTCACCACCACACACCACCGTCACCACCACACAAAACCGTCACTACCACACACCACCGTCACCACCACACACCACCGTCACCACCACACAAAACCGTCACTACCACACACCACCCTCACCAATACACACCACCGTCACCACCATACACCACCGTCACCACCACAGACCACCGTCACCACCACACACCACCGTCACCACCACACACCACCGTCGCCACCACATACTACTGTCACCACCACACACCACCGTCACCACCACACACCACCGTCATCACCACACACCACCGTCGCCACCACACCCAACCGTTACCATCACACACCACCGTCACCACCACATACCACCGTCACCACCACACACCACCGTCACCACCACACACCACCGTCACCACCACACACCACCGTCACCACCACACACCACCGTCACCACAACACACCACCGTCACCACCACACACCACCGTCACCACCACACACCACCACACAGTACCGTCACCACCACACACCACCGTCACCAATACACACCACCGTCACCAGCGCACACCAACGTCACCACCACACACCACCGTCACCACCACACACCACCGTCACCACCACACACCACCATCACAATACCACTCCACCGTCACCATCACACACCACCACACACCACCGTCACCACCACACACCACCGTCACCACAACACACCACCGTCACCACCACACACCACCGTCACCACCACACACCACCACACAGTACCGTCACCACCACACACCACCGTCACTAATGCACACCACCGTCACCACCGCACACCAACGTCACCACCACACACCACCGTCACCACCACACACCACCGTCACCACCACACACCACCGTCACCACCACACACCACCGTCGCTACCACTCACCACCGTCACCACCACACACCACCGTCACCACCATACACAACTGTCACCACCACACACCACCGCTACAGCACCACATCACCGTCACCACCACTCACCACTGTCACCACCACACACCACCGTCACCCCCACAAACCACCGTCACCAACACAGACCACCGTCACCACCACACACCACCGTCACCACCACACACCACCGTCACCACCACACACCACCGTCACCACCGTCACCACCACACACCACTGTCACAACAACACACCACCGTCACCACCACACACCACTGTCACCATCACACACCACCGTCACCATCACACACCACCGTCACCACCACTGTCACCACCACACACCACCGTCACCACCACACACCCCCGTCACCACCCACACCACTGTCACCAATACACACCACCGTCACCACCGTCACCATCACACACCACCGTCACCACCACACACCACCGTTCCACCGTCAGCAAAACACACCACCACACACCACTGTCACCACCACACACCACTGTCACCACCACACACCACCGTTACCACCACACTCCACCGTCACCACGACACACCACCGTCACCACCACACAAAACAGTCACTACCACACACCACCGTCACCACCACACACCACCGTCACCACCACATAAAACCGTCACTACCACACACCACCGTCACCACCACACACCACCGTTACCACCACACACCCCCGTCACCACCCACACCACTGTCACCACCACACACCACCGTCACCACTACACACCACCGTCACCATCACACACCACCGTCACCACCACCTTCACCACCACACACCACCGTCCACCACCACACACCACCGTCCACCACCACACACCACCGTCACCACTGTCACCACCACACACCACCACACACCACCACTCACCACCGTCACCACCCTCACCACCGTCAACACCATACACCACAACACACCACCACACACCACCGTCACCACTTCCCACCACTGTCACCACCACACACCACCGTCACCATCACACACCACCGTCACCACCACACATCACCGTCATCACCACACACACCACCGATACCACCTCACACCATTGTCACCACCGCACACCACCACACACCACCGTCACCAATTCACACCACTGTCACCACCACACACCACCGTCACCATCACACACCACCGTCACCACCACACATCACCGTCATCACCACACACACCACCGATACCACCTCACACCATTGTCACCACCGCACACCACCACACACCACCGTCACCACCTTCACCATCACACACCACCGTCACCACCACACACCACCGTTACCACCGTCAGCAAAACACACCACCACACACCACCGTCACCACCACACACCAATGTCACCACCACACACTACCGTCACCACCACACACCACCGTCACCACGACACACCAACCTCACCACCACACAAAACCGTCACTACCACACACCACCGTCACCACCACACACCACCGTCACCACCACACAAAACAATCACTACCACACACCACCGTCACCACCACACACCACCACACACTACCGTCACCACCACACACCACCCTCACCAATACAAGCCACCGTCATCACCGCACACCACCGTCACCAACACACACCAACGTCACCACCACACACCACCGTCCCCACCACTTTCCCCCGTCACCACCACACACCACCGTCACCACCACACACCACCGTCACAACACCACTCCACCGTCACCATCACACACCACCTTTTCCACCACACACAACGTCACTACCACACACCACCGTCACAACATCACATCACCGTCACCACCACACACCACCACACACCACCGTCACCACCACACACCACCGTCGTCACCACTCACCACCGTCACCACCATACACCAATGTCACCACCACACACCACCGCCACAACACTACACCACCGTCACCACCACACACCACTGTCACCACCACACACCACCGTCACCACCACACACCACTGTCACCACCACAGACCCCCGTCACCACCACACACCCCAGTCACCACCACACACCACCGTCACCACCACACACCAATGTCACCACCACACACCACCGTCACCAACACACACCACCGTCACCAACAAACACAGAACCGTCACCACCACCTTCACCACCACACACCACCGTCACCACCGTCACCACCACACAACACCACCCACCACTGTCACCACCCTCACCACCGTCACCACCACAGACCGCCACACACCACCACTCACCACCGTCACCACCACACACCACCGTCACCAATACACACCACTGTCACCACCACACACCACCATCACCACCACACACCACCGTCACCACCACACAACACCGTCACCACCATTCACCACTGTCACCACCACACAGCACCGTCATTACCAAACACCACAGTCACCACCACACACCACCACCACTACCATCACCACCGTTACCATCACACACCACCGTCACCACCACACATCACCGTCATCACCACACACACCACCGTTACCACCACACACCATTTTCACCACCGCACACCACGGTCACTACCAAACACCACCGTCACCACCGTCACCGTCACACACCACCGTCGCCACCACACACCACCACACCCAACCGTCACCACCACACACCACCGTCACCACCACATAACACCGTCACCACCACACACTACCACACAGCACTGTCACCACCACACACCACCACACACCACTACACACCACTGTCACCACCACACACCAAAGTCGCCACCACTCACCACCGTCACCACCACACACCACCGGCACAACACCACACCACCGTCACCACCACACACCACTGTCACTACCACACACCACCGTCACCACCACAAACCACCGTCACCACCACAGACCACCGTCACCACCACACACCACCGTCACCACCACACACCCCCGTCACCACCCACACCACCGTCACCACCACATACCACCGTCACCACCACACACTACCACACACTACCGTCACCACCACACACAACCGTCACCAATACACACCACCGTCACTACCACACACCTCCGTCACCACCACACACCAACGTCACTACCACACTCCACCGTCACCACCACACACCACCACACCCAACCGTCACCACCACCACCACCGTCACCACCACTTACCACCGTCACCACCACACAGCACCGTCACCACCGTCACCATCACACACCACCACACACCACCACACACCACTGTCACCACCACACACCACCGTCACCATCGCACACCACCGTCACCACCACACACCACCATCACCACCACACACCACCGTCACCACCACACCCCCCCCGTCTCCACCACACACCATCGTCACCACCACACACCATCGTCACCACCACATACCACCGTCACCACCACACACCACTGTCACCACCACACACCACCGTCACCACCACACACCACTGTCACCACCACAGACCCCCGTCACCACCACACACCACCGTCACCACCACACACCATTGTCACCACCGCACACCACCACACACCACCGTTACCACCGTCAGCAAAACACACCACCACACACCACCGTCACCACCACACACCACTGTCACCACCACACACCACCACACACCACCTTCACCACCACACACCACCGTCACCACCGTCATCACCACACACCACCACCCACCACTGTCACCACCCTCACCACCGTCACCACCACAGACCGCCACACACCACCACTCACCACCGTCACCACCACACACCACCGTCACCAATACACACCACTGTCACCACCACTCACCACCGTCACCACCACACACCACCGTCACCAATACACACCACTGTCACCACCACACACCACCATCACCACCACACACCACCGTCACCACCACACAACACCGTCACCACCATTCACCACTGTCACCACCACACAGCACCGTCACCACCAAACACCACAGTCACCACCACACACCACCATCACAACCACCACCACCGTTACCATCACACACCACCGTCACCACCACACATCACCGTCATCACCACACACACCACCGTTACCACCACACACAATTTTCACCACCGCACACCACGGTCACTACCAAACACCACCGTCACCACCGTCACCGTCACACACCACCGTCGCCACCACACACCACCGTCACCACCACACTACACCACACAGCACTGTCACCACCACACACCACCGTCACCACCACATACCACCGTCACCACCACACACTACCACACACTACCGTCACCACCACACACCACCGTCACCAATACACACCACCGTCACTACCACACACCACCGTCACCACCACACACCAACGTCACTACCACACACCACCGTCCCCACCACACACCACCACACCCAACCGTCACCACCACACACCACCGTCACCACCACATACCACCGTCACCACCACACAGCACCGTCACCACCGTCACCATCACACACCACCACACACCACTGTCACCACCACACACCACCGTCACCATCGCACACCACCGTCACCACCACATACCACCGTCACCACCACACACCACCGTCACTACCACACACCACCGTCACCACTGTTACCAGCACACACCACCGTCACCACCACACACAACCATCACCATCACACATCACCGTCACCACCACACACCAACGTCACCACCACACACCACCACACACGACCGTCACCACCACACACCACCGTCACCCTCTCACACAACCGTCACCACCATACACCACCGTCACCATCACACAACACCGTCACCACCACACACCACCGTCAGCATTACACATCACCGTCACCACCACACACCCCCGTCACCACCACACACCACCGTAACCATCACCACCACAAACCACCGTCACCATCACACATCACCGTCACTACCACACACCACCGTCACCACCACACAACACCGTCATCACCACACATAACCGTCACCACCACACACCACCGTCACCACCACACACCACCGTCACCACCACACACCACCATCACCACCACACACCACCGTCACCACCACACACCACCGTCACCACCACACACCACCACACACATCCACACACCACCGTCACCACCACACACCAACGTCACCATCACACCAACGTCACCATCACACACCACTGTCACCACCACACACCACCTTCACAACCAGAAACCACCATCACCACCACACACCACCGTCAACACCACACACCACCGTCACCACCACACACCACCGTCACCATCACACACCACCATCACACACCACCGTCACCACGACACGCCATTGTCACCACTACACACCACCGTCACCACCACACACAACCGTCACCATCACACACCACCGTCACCATCACACATCACCGTCACCATCACACACCACCGTCACCACAACACACTACCATACACCACGTCAACAGCACACAACACCATCATCACTACACACTACTGTCACCACCACACACCACCGTCACCACCACACACCACCGTCACCACCCACACGACTGTCGCCACAACTCACCACCGTCACCACCATACACCACTGTCACCACCACACACCACCGTCACCACCATACACCACCGTCACCACCACAGACCACCGTCACCACCACACACCACCGTCACCACCACACACCACCGTCACCACCACACACCACCGTCACCACCACACACCACAGTCACCACCACACACCACCATCACCACCACCACCACCGTTACCATCACACACCACCGTTACCACCACACACCATTTTCACCACCGCACACCACGGTCACTACCAAACACCACCGTCACCACCGTCACCGTCACACACCACCGTCGCCACCACACACCACCGTCACCACCACATAACACCGTCACCACCACACAGCACCGTCACCACCACACAACACCACACAGCACTGTCACCACCACACACCACCGTCACCACCACATACCACCGTCACCACCACACACTACCACACACTACCGTCACCACCACACACCACCGTCACCAATACACACCACCGTCA
The DNA here is from genome assembly GCF_040958095.1 of Procambarus clarkii. Classification (NCBI taxonomy): domain Eukaryota; kingdom Metazoa; phylum Arthropoda; class Malacostraca; order Decapoda; family Cambaridae; genus Procambarus; species Procambarus clarkii. The sequence continues at coordinate 30,434,348 of NC_091195.1, forward strand.
CTACCACACACCACCGTCACCACCACACACCAACGTCACTACCACACACCACCGTCCCCACCACACACCACCACACCCAACCGTCACCACCACACACCACCGTCACCACCACATACCACCGTCACCACCACACAGCACCGTCACCACCGTCACCATGACACACCACCACACACCACTGTCACCACCACACACCACCGTCACCATCGCACACCACCGTCACCACCACACACCACCATCATCACCACACACCACCGTCACCACCACACCCCCCCGTGTCCACCACACACCATCGTCACCACCACACACCATCGTCACCACCACATACCACCGTCACCACCACACACCACCGTCACTACCACACACCACCGTCACCACTGTTACCACCACACACCACCGTCACCACCACACACAACCATCACCATCACACATCACCGTCACCACCACACACCAACGTCACCACCACACAACACTGTCACCACCACACACCACCACACACGACCGTCACCACCACACACCTCCGTCACCCTCTCACACAACCGACACCACCATACACCACCGTCACCATCACACAACACCGTCACCACCACACACCACCGTCACCATTACACATCATCGTCACCACCACACACCCCCGTCACCACCACACACCACCGTAACCATCACCACCACAAACCACCGTCACCATCACACATCACCGTCATTACCACACACCACCGTCACCACCACACAACACCGTCATCACCACACATAACCGTCACCACCACACACCACCGTCACCACCACACACCACCGTCACCACCACACACCACCTTCATTACCACACACCACCGTCACCACCACACACCACCGTCACCACCACACAAAACCGTCACTACCACACACCACCTTCACCACCACACACCACCGTCACTACCACACACCACCTTCACCACCACACACCACCGTCACCACCACACACCACCGTCACCACCACACACCACCGTCACCACCACACACCAACATCACCACCAGAACACCACCGTCACCACCACACACCACCGTCACCACCACACAAAACCGTCACTATCACACACCACCTTCACCACCACACACCGCCGTCACTACCACACAAAACCGTCTCTACCACATACCACCGTCACCACCACACACCACCGTCACCACCACCACACCACCACACACCACCACACACCACTGTCACCACCACACACCACCGTCGCCACCACTCACCACCGTCACCACCATACACCACCGTCACCACCACACACCACCTTCATTACCACTCACCACCGTCACCACCACACACCACCGTCACCACCACAGACCACCGTCACCACCACACACCACCGTCACCACCACACACCACCGTCACCACCACACACCACCGTCACTATCACACACCACCGTCACCACCACCTTCACCACCACACACCACCGTCAACCACCACACACCACCGTCACTACTGTCACCACCACACACCACCACTCACCACCGTCACCACCGTCACCACCCTCACCACCGTCACCACCATACACCACAACACACCACCACTCACCACCGTCACCACCACACACCACCACACACCACCACACACCACCACACACCACCGTCTCCACCACACACCAACGTCACCACCACACACCAACGTCACCATCACACACCACTGTCACCACCACACACCACCATCACCACCACACACCACCGTCACCACCACACACCACCGTCACCACCACACACCACCGTCACCACCACACATAACCGTCACCACCACACACCAACGTCACCATCACACACCACTGTCACCACCACACACCACCGTCACCATCACACACCACCTTCACAACCAGAAACCACCATCACCACCACACACCACCGTCAACACCACACACCACCGTCACCACCACACACCACCGTCACCATCACACACCACCATCACACACCACCGTCACCACGACACGCCATTGTCACCACTACACACCACCGTCACCACCACACACAACCGTCACCAACACACACCACCGTCACCAACACACACCACCTTCACCACCACATACCACCACACACCACCGTCACCACCACGCACCACCGTCACCACCACACACCACCGTCACCACCACGCACCACCGTCACCACCACACAACCGTCACCATCACACACCATCGTCACCAACACACACCACTGTCACCATCACACATCACCGTCACCATCACACACCATCGTCACCAACACACACCACCGTCACCATCACACATCACCGTCACCACCACACACCACCGTCACCACAACACACTACCATACACCACGTCAACAGCACACACCACCGTCATCACTACACACCACTGTCACCACCACACACCACCGTCACCACCACACACCACCGTCACCACCACACAAAACCGTCACTACCACACACCACCTTCACCACCACACACCACCGTCACCACCACACAAAACCGTCACTACCACACACCACCGTCACCACCACACACCACCGTCACCACCACCACACCACCACACACCACTGTCACCACCACACACCACCGCCGCCACCACTCACCACCGTCACCACCATACACCACAGTCACCACCACACACCACCGCCACAACACCACACCATCGTCACCACCACACACCACTGTCACCACCACACACCACCGTCACCACCACACACCACCGTCACCACCACAGACCACCGTCACCACCACACACCACCGTCACCACCACACACCACCGTCACCACCCCACACCACCGTCACCACCACACACCACCGTCACCACCACACACCACCGTCACTATCACACACCAATGTCACCACCACCTTCACCACTACACACCACCGTCAACCACCACACACCACCGTCACTACTGTGACCACCACACACCACCACACACCACCACTCACCACCGTCACCACCGTCACCACCCTCACCACCATACACCACAACACACCACCACTCACCACCGTCACCACCACACACCACCGTCACCAATTCACACCACTGTCACCACCACACACCACCGTCACCATCACACACCACCGTCACCACCACACATCACCGTCATCACCACACACACCGCCGTTACCAACACACACCATTGTCACCACCGCACACCACCGTCACCACCACACACCAGCTTCACCACCGTCACCACCACACACCACCGTCACCACCACACACCACCGTCACCACCACACACCACCGTCACCACCACACACCACCGTCACCATCACACAGCACTGTCACCACCGTCACCATCACACACCACCACACACCACCACACACCACTGTCACCACCACACACCACTGTCACCACCACATACCACCGTCACCATCGCACACCACCGTCACCACCACACACCACCATCATCACCACACACCACCGTCACCACCACACCCCCCCCCCGTCTTCACCACACACCATCGTCACCACCACACACCATCGTCACCACCACATACCACCTTCACCACCACACACCACCGTCACTACCACACACCACCGTCACCACTGTTACCACCACACACCACCGTCACCACCACACACAACCGTCACCATCACACATCACCGTCACCACCACACACCAACGTCACCACCACACACGACCGTCACCACCACATACCACCACACACGACCGTCACCACCACACACCACCGTCACCCCCTCACACCACCGTCACCACCATACACCACCGTCACCATCACACAACACCGTCACCACCACACACCACCGTCACCATTACACATTACCGTCACCACCACACACCCCCGTAACCATCACCACACCACCACACACCACCGTCACCATCATACATCACCGTCACTACCACACACCACCGTCACCACCACACACCACCGTCACCATCACACATAACCGTCACCACCACACACCACCGTCACCACCACACACCACAGTCACCACCACACACCACCGTCACCACCACACACCACCACACACCACCACACACCACCGTCACCACCACACATAACCGTCACCACCACACACCAACGTCACCATCACACACCACTGTCACCACCACACACCACCTTCACAACCAGAAACCACCATCACCACCACACACCACCGTCAACACCAAACACCACCGTCACCACCACACACCACCGTCACCATCACACACCACCATCACACACCACCGTCACCACGACACGCCATTGTCACCACTACACACCACCGTCACCACCACACACAACCGTCACCAACACACACCACCGTCACCAACACACACCACCTTCACCACCACATACCACCACACACTACCGTCACCACCACACACCACCGTCACCACCACACACCACCGTCACCACCACGCACCACCGTCACCACCACACAACCGTCACCATCACACACCATGGTCACCACTACACACCACCGTCACCATCACACATCACCGTCACCATCACACACCACCGTCACCACCACACACCACCGTCACCACCACACACTACCACACACCACGTCAACACCACACACCACTGTCATCACTACACACCACCGTCACCACCACACACCAACATCACCACCAGAACACCACCGTCACCACCACACAAAACCGTCACTACCACACACCACCTTCACCGCCACACACCACCGTCACCACCACACACCACCGTCACCACCACACACCACCGTCACCACCACACACCACCTTCATTACCACACACCACCATCACCACCACACACCACCGTCACCACCACACAAAACCGTCACTACCACACACCACCTTCACCACCACACACCACCGTCACCACCACACACCACCGTCACTACCACACACCACCTTCACCACCACACACCACCGTCACCACCACACACCACCGTCACCACCACACACCACCGTCACCACCACACACCAACATCACCACCAGAACACCATTCAGGCTTGTTCGCATTTGTGTTCCTCACGTGTGCCCCAAAGAATGAGGTGATTTGGTGAAATGCTATGCCCAAGATTACCATCCGAGTTGCCGGCGAGGAAGTGGTTCAAATAGCTTCGGTTACCACTTCCTTTTGTCCGGCCGTGATGGTCAAGCGGATTAAGGCGCCCTGTAGTTACCAGTTGCGTTGCTCTTGGGAGTATGGGTTCGAGTCACTTCTGGGGTGTGAGTTTTCAGTCGCATATAGTCCTGGGGACCATTCAGGCTTGTTTGCATTTGTGTTCCTCACGTGTGCCCCAAAGAATGAGGTGATTTGGTGAAATGCTATGCCCAAGATTACCATCCGAGTTGCCGGCAGGGAAGTGGTTCAAATAGCTTCAGCTACCACTTCCTTTTGTCCGGCCGTGATGGTCAAGCAGATTAAGGCGCCCTGTAGTTACCATTTGCGTTGCTCCTGGGAGTATGGGTTCGAGTCACTTCTGGGGTGTGAGTTTTCAGTCATATATATATATATATATATATATATATATATATATATATATATCTTAAGAGAGATATATATATATATGTCTCTCTTAAGGATTTTTTTACTTCGTGTCTGGAGTTCTTCATAAGCAAGTTAGCGGTCATCTTGTTTTTGTAGTAAATTGTTATTTGTTTCTTCTGATTGGTGTCTGTAGGGATAATGTTTCCATCATTAAAATCTTTCTGGATTTGTTCCTCCGTTTTATAAGCCGTGGAAAAAAAATCCTGTAAAACAATCTAATACGAGGAACACGTGTTCTCTTGGTTGGTTTTTCAGAGGTTGCACTGCGTTTCACCTTTCTTTTAATGACGTCTTCAACATAACCGTTAAAGATGCCATTATTGACTAGGAACTGCCTTACTCTACAGAGTTCCTCGTCGACCTGCTTTCAACCAGAGCTGTGAGTGAGAGCTCGGTCGACGTAGGTGTTGACAACACTATGCTTGTGCCTGTCCGTGCAGTCCCTATTGGCATTAAGGCACATTCCTATGTTCGATTCCTTAGGGTAAACTGCAGTATGAAAGCCGCCATTCCTTTCCGTGATTGTTACATCTAGAAAGGGCAGCATCCCATCATTCTCCATCCCGTAAGTGAAACTTAACACTTAATTTTGCTGGAAAGCCTCTTTCAACTGCTGCAAACGTCCTACATCAGGTACCTGCATAAATATGTCGGCAACGTACCTGCAGTATAGGGAGCTTTTAATTCCATGTCAACTTAGACCCTCTGTTCTGTTACCCCATGTAAAAATTCGAGAACAGGACACTTAGGGGAGAACCCATGGCGACTCCATCTACTTGTTTATACATGTGCCCATCGGGTCTCAAGAAGGATGCTTCTTTAGTGCAAGCTTCGATTAATTTCCTCAGTATGCTCTCTTGTATGTCAAGAGGGGTACAAGTCGGATCACGATACACTCTGTCCATCATCCCGATTGTTTCATCCACATCATTTTTAATCAATTACTTGATAATTTCTTATACAAGGGTGATTTTATTTTTTTTAATTCTGAAATTTTTCACACTCAATTACGTAGTAACTTTAGGAATATGAATAGTTTTGCTCAACTGGTAGAGCATTCTGCCAGAGGTTTTTGAATCTGAGCCTAAGCCTAGCAGAAGTAACATCTAGAAATCTTCTGTTATTACTGGATGACGCATCTTATCTTGAGATGATTTCGGGGCTTTAGTGTCCCCGCGGCTCGGTCCTCGACCAGGCCTCCACCCCCAGGAAGCAGCCCGTGACAGCTGACTAACACCCAGGTACCTATTTACTGCTAGGTAACAGAGGCATAGGGTGAAAGAAACTCTGCCCATTGTTTCTCGCCGGCGCCCGGGATCGAACCCGGGACCACAGGATCACAAGTCCAGCGTGCTGTCCGCTCGGCCGACCGGCTCCCCATATAGCACTTCTTACAAACTACTACAATGATGGATTGAATAGGTAATTTGAATTTAACTTTGTCTCATGGATTTTAAGATCCCTCTTGTATTACTGTGTTCAGGCTGCTCAAAGGCATTTCAAGATGGTAATCAACTCCCTTTTTAAGAACATATGCTTTAACTAACTCATTAGTTCTCATGCCAGTATGGGATGGTATCCATAAGGAACACACTCAGATTCCATCAATGATGATTTTATTATATTTTAGCTGTACCCGGCCATGCATTGCTCTGGTTCAGCAACGCATGTGCGTTGCTAAGCCACAGCAACCATCCCCTGTCTCCCAGTCCTCCCCCACCATTTTTCCCCTCCCCCGTCCCCTCATCCTCCCAACCGTTCCCCACTCCCCCGGCCCCCTTCGTCCTACCCACCATCCCCCACTCCCCTGCCCCTTGTCCTCCCCACCATTCTCCATTCTCCTGTCTCCTCGTCCCCACCATCCCTAACTCCCCCGTCTCCTCGTCCTCCCCACCATTACCCCTTCCCCTGTCCCCTCGTCCTCCCCCACTCTCGTTCCCTCGACCTCCCCACCATTCCCCACTCCCTTGTGCGATGCATTCCCAAATGATTTGATATTCCCATCAGAAAATTGGGAACATCAAACGATCTAATGTTCCCATCACTGAAATATAAGAAAAACAGTTAAAAAAAACGAAATGGAAAACAATGAAAAAATAGAGGAAATAAACTATTCTCACGAAATGAACGGTATGGTAAACAACACAGCTCAATTCCAGTGCAATGACACAAAATACTTAAATCAAAATGAAAATAAATCGAAATCTGTGAAAATACTATTTATCAATGCAATCGGAAACACTGAAATGGAATCGTGACATATTTAGTATAGTGTGTGTTGCTATTATGTGCAACAGATGGCACTGTTTTTCAAAGAAAGCATATTTTTACCTGTCACAAGTGTGGTATCTATACAAAAGGTATATAAAAACATATGCGTATTCGAATGAAATGTGTCAGAATTCCAAATCAATCTGTGAAGAACATTCGTGTTCAACGTGTGTCAGATTACAGCGTGTGTTGCTCTTACGTCCAACAGATGGCGCGGTTTTTCAAAAAAGCATGTATTTTCCTGTCACAGGTGAGGCATTTATATAGTAGGTATATAAAAACACGCGCCTATTCGAATGCAGCGTTGTGTCAAAATTTCAAAGCAATTGGTAAAGAGGTTTCGAAGGTTTTCCTTACGTGAACAACACATGAAGACACAGTTTAAAAAAAAAACAAGTTTTTCCCGTCACAGACGTGACATCTATATAGTATGTATATAAAAACACCTTCGAATGCAAATGGAACGTTGCGTGAAAATTTCAAAGCAATCGGTGCAGAACTTTCAGAGATTAGCGATTTTGAACAAACGAACATTTCCATTTTTATTTACATAGATGTGCCTAGCATCAGATACAAGCATGTTACGCGATTGTCTTGAGGTGTTGAACTGAGATGACCGAGTCTCTCAGAATTATCGTGTCAAATTGGGATACATGTACTCCTTTGCCTGCGAAGTGTATGACAAACAAGTCAGTCTTTAGTGTGGAGGCCCAGTTATTTATATAAGCTCCCCACTCAGAACAGGAGCCGCATCTCGTTGCCAGGACAACTACACTTCCGGCAGCACCAGAGGAGTGGTGCAGGGAACCATCACCGTTAATAGCTTGAGAGGTTGTGAGAGTTTGATGACTGGAGGAGGGAGCCAAATCACGGTTTTCTTCACTGAACTGGACAGGTGAGCATGCCATGAGAGCATATTATATATTAATTATGCCTGGAATTTAAGTTATGGATAAAACGTGCGTTATAAAAGCACAACAGCTATTCAGTTTTACCTTTTTGTCTTTCCAGGAATTGATACGGATTTGAAAAAGATAAAAAAAAAATTATAAAATCTTTTGCAGGAATACATCAGATAATTAAAAATACATTCCTTAAATATATTATCCAAAGATATATAACTAAAAAATAGTAATATAAAGAAAATTAATTAAATTATGCCTTCCTGTTAGTGACTAAAAGGGGGCATATGAATGGTTTTCGATCCAAATATGCAATAAATGAAAACTGGTTCGATTCCAATCAAACTTTTTTGACGAGTTGTATATGAAAATAGTTTCATCTGGTCCAAGTCTCAGCATCGTAGCATAAATAGGAAGGGAGAAAACAAGTATTGAAATAGGTGTCAAAATTATTCCAAAATGGTAAAAAACTATTATCAAACACAAGTGTCAACTGAAATCATGTCTATGACTCAGCTATCACAATATCATATATTAAAAAAATATAATAATTACTTTTATTAAAAAAAATGTAGTTAATTTTTTTTTTTTGTATCTCTCTCTCTTTTGTTTATCGGGCGATTTGCATGAAACTTATACACCTGACTGCACGTAAGCTTATCTGTAAGGGTGCCAATTTTGGAGGAAATTGGTTGATGTCAACCTCAAGTCAAAGATGGCAACACCTTAGACTTTATTTTTTCTTATTTATTTTTAAGTAACATAAAAGTTCAAATATCTCTTTCATTTTTTATTCAATTTACATGAAACTTACACCTTATATGTAAAGCTTATGTCTCTAAAATCCCGAAGAAGCGTTTTTTCCTAAGTTTATTTATTGATTTTATAAATAGCAATAAACATGATATATTTACTATTTCTATTAAGAAAACTAGAGATGTTTTAGAAAATCACTTCCCACAGATCCTTTATTATATGCTAATGTGTCAGAAAAGTGTCATAGAATGATTATATCTGAAAGTTGTGGTTGCAAATTTAAACTTGAAAATGTGTAAAATTCGTTGAAAAAAATTAAAAAAATAAAAATCTCCCTTTCTATTTAGGCTGCAGTACTGAAACTTGGAACAATTGCAGCCCTTTTCATATACAATTAGTAAAAAAATATTTGTTGACATTGAACCACTTTCCCAAAACCCTTCAAAGCCAGAGGAGATACCAAACGGAAAGTCTTGACCTTTCTGTATGTGAACAGTAACAGATGAACCCTATTAAAATTAATACAAATATTAACAAATGTCCACAACATTTGTTGATAACTTTGTGTTCGTCTGAACCTTGAGAGGAATTTAATCCTTCATGTACAGTACGTAGAGAATTTTTTTATTCTCTACGTACAGTATCATACAGATACGTTGATGTTCCCATCAACTTATTTGCAAATTATTTAAAAAATGTAATCAACTAGACCTAGTTGAAAATCACCTGTTCAACTTTGATTCTGTTTCGATTGCTGATGTGGAACTCGACAAAAGTGGTGAGGGAAGTAACACTTGAAGTCCAGTATATCTGCCTCGACTGTGAAGACCAATATGCTGCCTGGCTCTGTTGTGAAGCCCAGTATGTCTGCCTCGATTGTGAAGCTCAGTATGTCTGCCTCGACTCTAAGTCTAGATACCAAACACGAAGATCTGAACAGATTCCGGTATGAACTGGTTGTGACTAAGGCAGGACGAGACGTGCTAGCAAGTGTGTTTATGTGGTCGTACCGGGGCACCTTCCCAGTAGTGACTTACCTCACTCAGGACTTGGGGTACACCAATGCTCAGTACAGGCGTGTCTTCGATGATTACCAGAGGGATAAACTCGAAGCTTCCTCTGACGCGGCAACTTTTGACATCACCCTGTTGTATAAACTCCTGCAACGTGTGTGTGGTCTGGCTGAGATGAATGACCCCACGTGGACCACTCCAGGGCCTCAGGGACCATCACTTGAACACCTCATTTACAAGCTGAAGCAACACCGAAACACGTTGGCATTTGAATATATGAGAATGACGGAGCAAGACCTCAGGAAAACACTGACGGAATTAAGGGATTTATTGGTTAAGATGCTGGCTGAGGCCGGCGTCCGGTGTGGGAGAGACAGCCAGGAAGTGCACAAGGTGACCAGAGATGTCAACGAGTATACTGAGGGTGTGCTATTGATGGCCAGAGAGCCGCTGGATCCCTCAGATGTGCAGTACGTTTCTCAACTCCACCAGGAGATTAAGATGTTCAAAAGCCACATCACAGAAGAGGTTAAGCAGATGAGCAAGCAGGAGCTAACTGACGGGTATACACTGCTGTACCAGATTGTTCCCGCACCCTGGCTACTCTACAACATTGCATACAACCCAAGTCTTGCTTTTACAAGACTGCGACTCCTTGAAGATCCTGTCATTTTGGCAAGACCAAGGGTCAAGGGCCAGGATGTGAACTATGAAGACATCTTGAGTATGAGACGAGAGGACGGAAGAGTCCCTGAGTGTGTCCTCCTGACGGGGGAAGGTGGTATGGGCAAGACAACTTTACTCAAGCTCATCCTCGAGAAGTGGGTAGAGGACCCTGGTGCCATACGTCACCTGGGCACTGTGGACCTCGTTTTCTATGTACAGTGCAGGGACTCACATCTTAATACCTTTGATGATCTCCTCCGCCAGTTGCTGCCTCAAACACTTTGTAATTTTGGTGCCGACTTCCAGCTGTTTAAGGAGATAATTCTGAGCTTAAATATATTAGTCCTGATCGACGGCTACGACGAGGTCAACGACCATTCAGGAAGGCTGGTGAAGGAGCTGTTGCACCTGCCTGGCAAGGATGTGAGGTTGGTGATAACCACACGGCCGGGGTGGGACCAACACCTGTCACAGCTCGTCCCACACACCAGACCTCGCTGCAACATCCTCGTCTTGGGCATCACTCCAGAACGTCGCGTGGAGTTCGCCGAGAGAACCATCAAGGTGCTGGTGGAGGAAGAGAGCCAACGGAGTGTCATCACAGGCAGGTTTATCCTTCGGCTGGAGCAGATGAGTCAGTTCGTGGGTGAGTACCTCAACACTCCACTCATCTTGACCTTCTTGGCGCTGCTGTGCGTCGAGGCCCCAGAAGAATTTAACAATCTCACAACAATTTCTGAAATGTATCAGAAGATTCACGACTTCATAACCAGCCAACTGGTGTCCAGACTCACAGACAAACACGTGACCGACCCTAAAGGAAAATGTGACCAGTTTTTGTTGTTCTTTGAAGAGATTAGTTTAAGAGGGATCCAGAGGCAGGAGTACTACCTTAGGCCGGAGACGGAAGTGGAGATTAAGAAGAAGTGTAAAACTCTAGGACTGCCGCAGGAGGAGGTCTTGTCCAATTATTTCACAAGAACCAGCTACCGTCGGGGTCTCCGTATGGTGTGGGTGTTTGGCTATTTTCACACCAGGTACCAGGAGCATTGTGCTGGTAGGAGGCTGGTCACTCAGCTGATGTCAGAGGAACAGCTCGGCGACCAGGGAAACACCAACCTCGTGCACAGAGTACTGCTGGAGGGACAAAATGTGGTTGATATATCCAGATACCAGAACATCTTGCTCAGTGCTACCTGTGTGCTGAACGTTCGTGAATTGGAACAAAATTTCGCTTCTTGGATTATTGACCTTGTGTGGTGTAATGATCCTGAAGTGGATAACCTTTTAAAACACATAGTCGAGTCCCACAGCAACGAGCACATTATCAATGCTGTGTGTAAGAGGTTGCAAGATTGGAATTGTTGGAAGATAAAGTGTGTTGATTCATGTGCCGTTCTCCCGCTTGTTCTCAAGAGAGTGAGACCTGATAGCGAAATCGTGCTGGAGATCGAAAGTAGACCACAACCAAACCAACTAATGCCAGCACTGAGAGTTTTGATGACACTACCGATTACTGTAAACGTGCTTCTCTATGGTCACTACTTTTGCAGAAATGACGATCTTTCAAACATATATTTAGAAACATTGACAACTCCTGGCAGTAGGTGTACCTTGGAGAAGTTTGTGGGTCGATTGTCTGAGGCAGCCATACCCCACTTGCCTCCCACCCTCCGGAGCCTCGCCCTGCGCCTCACACTGCAGCAACTGCCCGTCTTCACACATCACCTGCCACTCCTTTGCCGTGTCACTGAACTAAGTAAATATTATTATTTTTATCCATATAGTTTATTAGTAAACTGTAAAAAATAATCAATAAGATGTTTAAGCATCAGTTTTAATGTGTTTGACAATACATATGTTATTTATAGATAAAATAAACACTGAAATGGCAAAACCATCCAGAAATTATAAGCTTTCTAAGCATCTGTTCCTAAATGTACTGTTATACATATTTCTACATTTTGTAACGAAGTTGTTCTGATCTTCAACTTTTAATGCCATTACCTCTTGCCTCATTTATTTTCCTCTTTTATTGACATTGAGTCATCTTATGCTAATAAAAATATAGAAAACAGACACTATTACAGAGAGTAACTTCACATTATTTGGCACAACATAGATTTCATATTAATAGTGTTTGATGCGGCACACTGAATCTAGACACCTCTTCCTCAACAATATTAACTGCATGGTTTCTGACTTTATAACATTTTAGTGTTAAAATACTAGTATCCCTCTTTTGATTTTTTTTATAATAGTACCAAAGTGTAAAGTATGAATAATGCAATTTTGGAAAGCCTTCCATGGAAACACAAACCGAAACTGTCTCTATTTTCCGCTTGTTACAACTTGTAATAAAGCTGTTACATCTTGGCTTAACGTGTTTATGACGTATTAGAACGTTGTTACAACTTGCTATATTGGTTGTTATAACTGGTTAGGAAGTGTTAAAACTTGTTCGAACGTTGTACCAACGTCGTAGTTTCGGTGTGTGTTTGGTGGGTAATTGATTTGATTCGTCAAATTCTTCATCCCTCAAGTTCTTTTGGAACACTACAGTATGCATTCCTGTTCTCTTGCAACTCTTACTTGCAGTTTAATTATAATTTTTACAGCTGAGATATATGCAATTTTATATGCTCTTATACAAATTTATATTACTGAAACAAATATCACTTATTATTGTTTGTTGACTCTGCATGCACCTTTCTGGCTATGAAATCCTTAAAATCCGATACGCTACGATACTTCCCTACCCCAAATACTTTGTGTGAAAGTTGAGTGAGGCTAGCCACAAGCATCTGGCCTCCATCCTTGTTCAGATACACAAGCATACATCACATTTTATAGAAATAGATGGACACCATAACATTTGTATTATATATAAACAAGTGTAATTTTACTGTATACATAATCATACTGGTATAGTATCGCATGAAAAGGCAAATTAAACAGCAAATTCTGCAATTCCGAAGTACTACTTGCTCTTAAAACTAATTTGTTTAGTTTTAAGGCGAGAAAGTTTAGATGGATAATTTATTTCAAACTTCTATTCAATAATTCAATCACACATAGAGGTATTCAACTTTTTAAAACATTCCAAGATCTGTGTACTAACTGCAGAATCCACAACGCTGCTCTGCACCTCATAACCACGAGTGTACACTTTTTCGGCTTCGTTTCCTACTGCCACTAGGCTAGCCTTAATCGTCGCTGTTCCTTTCTCCCAAACGTTGGTTACATCTAGACAAAGGGCGCTATCGTTGTTTCTCCATTGTTTCTTCCTTGTTCCTGCTGTACGATCTTGCCTTTCTTTGGAGCTTCGTTTACCCTGCTTATTGGTGCCGGCTTGGAATTTTTCACATGAGACATATAGAGGAACCAGCATTGTGGATGCCGCCACAATTGTATCAAGACGGCATAATTTTTTTTTCTTTTTCAATCCTGACTCTACACTCTTACGAGTCAAGCTTCTTACCACAGTACCGTTATCTGGGTTCAAACCAGAATTTCCTAGCCATATATCCCCAACGAAAACACTTCATGTATAGTGTGGGCTCCTCAATATATTTTGGCACTTTCCTGTATCCAAGTCCTTGCACAAAAGTCTTTCTAAAACCTCACTCTTTAAGAGGGCAACAATCTGGCTTTATTTTTCACCACGTACAATGTTCTTCCTAGCCCACACAACGTTTTAATTGTTGAGAAGCAGAAATTCAGGATCCAAGTATGTTGGATATTGAAAAAATGTAACCATTGTGTAAATTAGTTCTTCTACTTCAGGAGTAACCAAAACAATATTCTTGAGTCCGTCAGTCGTTAGATGTTCCACTGCCTCTTCTGTACCAACTGTTATATAGGGGTGGTGAGTGCCCTCCTTATACAGTTATTCAAATTCACCAAATTTCTTGGCCAATTGGACCGTCTATTCCAGCTTCTGAGGTAAGTTCATGAGACGCGTCGAATGAAATAACAGCCGCTTCCTTCCATGAACCTGTGCCTCTTTCTGTGTGGGGTCCTGTTGCATCCTTCCAGTGAGATTTTCCTGCTGAGTTTGAAACCCAGGTCCCATCTAGTGTCAATCACTACACTAATGAATCAAACGTGTTCCAGTAACATTCGAAGTTTTTGACGTCTGCCATGAAATTGAGGCAAATCAATGGCAGGAAGACGAACTTCATTGAATGGGTTTGATGTATTAGCTCCACTTGCTGTTAGAGCATTTTGAAAGACAGAGTTTATATTTAATTGTTCTAAGAACTGTATATTTATCCAGGCGTTCTCCTCATATTGTATAGTTTCAGCATGGGAGGTGCCTGGTTGAACATTTTGTTAAATGAGGATTTGAAGATAGTTATTTGCAGCCTGCACAGCCCTTTGTATTTTTTGTTTACTCACTATTAGTTGGCTTTCAAGTACTTTTGGTGTCACATTTGACTGGATTAATTGGTCACACTTGTTCATTTCAGTCACATGTCTTATGTGACTCACATATGATCTGAGGTACAACATACTGTTACTAGATATTTCGTCTCTCTTGTACTGGCTGTTGAAATTGGTTTTGTTGGCCCCATAATTTTGTAGTGAAAGTAACTGGGGTATTGACTCATACACTTTGAGCAAAGATTTAGAAATAATTGCCTAGGGTTATATATATATATATATATATATATATATATATATATATATATATATATATATATATATATATATATATATATATATATATATATATATATATATATATATATATATATATATATATATATATATATATATATAACCCTAGGCAATTATTTCTAAATCTTTAAAAAAAACAAAGTAAAGTAAACAAAACAATTACAGCAATCAACGCAAAGAAAGGTAGTGTGCATTTCAATAAACTTCAAGGCGACTATGGCTTAGGATATGCCTACGGCAATGTTAAGACGCATAAACCAGGTAACCCACTACGCCCTATAATCAGCCAAATACCAACCCCAACTTATCACCTGGCAAAGAAACTCAATGAACTCCTAACTCCATACACTCCAAGTAAGTTTAGTCTACAATCATCAGCAGATTTCCTAGAATTGATCAAATCTACCCAGCCCGATGGAATCATCGCTTCCCTGGACGTTGAATCCCTTTTTACCAACGTCCCAGTCGACACAACCATAGGAATGATACTGGACAGAGTATACAGAGACGAGAGCACCCCCAAATTAGACATACCTGAGCCACACTTGAAAAGTCTTCTCGAAGCATGTACAAAGGAAGCCCCTTTCATCAGTCCACAAGGAGACATGTATTTACAAATAGACGGAGTAGCAATGGGCTCCCCCTTAGGAGTTTTATTTGCTAATTTTTATATGGTAACCATCGAAGATAGGGTCTTCAGTAGCAGACAAAAACCAACTGTATACTGCCGTTATGTAGATGACATATTCGTAATAGTAAAAGACTCAGATGAACTAATTGACCTAAAAAGACACCTAGAGAGAGAGTCAGTACTCCGATTTACACATGAAAATAGTGAAAATAACAGTCTGCCATTCTTGGATGTACTAATAACAAAAACAGGAACCTCTTTAAGCACCAACGTATATACCAAGCCCACCAACATAGGATTATGCCTGAACGGTAGAAGTGAGTGCCCCCAAAGATACAAAGCCAGTGTTCTCAATGCTTATATTCGTCGAGCGCTTACCCACTGCTCTGAATGGAGCAACGTGAGTAGAGAGTTTGAAAGAGTAACTCAGGTATTGGTGAACAACGGATATAGCAACGCGGAAATAAACGCTGCTATAAGAAGACACTTGGACCGTTGGTATAATTCAGAACCTAGAACAGAAACCACAACACCCCCAATAAAATTATATTACAAATCAACCATGCACAGTGAACATATAAAAGAGGAAAGAATAATGAAAGAAATAATCCGTAAAGGAGTAAAAAGCACTACTCCTAACCAAAACATAAACCTGATAATATTCTACAAAACCAAGAAGACTTCCGAACTCCTTATCAAAAACAGCCCGAAGCCGACGGAGAACCCTCTACAGCAGTCAAGCGTTGTATACATGTACACTTGCCCCCACGAAGGATGTAACCTTCAATGTAAGTACATAGGTATGACGTCGACCAAGCTGACGAGGCGTTTGACATGCCATCTTCAATCTGGTGCCCCTAGGAATCACATGAGACAAGCCCATGACATTACTCTAACAAGAGAAATGTTGAACAAGAATACTTGCATAATAGACAAAACCCAAGATTCAAGAAGATTACAAATTCTTGAGGCAATTCACATAAGAATAGAGCGACCTACCATGAACACCCAAATCACGGAACTATTTACTCTACCCACCATGAGAGTAAGGACAAGACAAGAACATATCGATGCCAACACAGAAGACAATGTCCAACATAACAGGCCAATTACACTGGATTAATCTTTGTGTTTAGATAGGAGATGCCTCGTATGGGCCAATAAGCCTTCTGCAGCCCCTATGTTTATCCCTTATGTATCCCCCCATGTTTTTCACCTTCATTGTAATATATATATATATATATATATATATATATATATATATATATATATATATATATATATATATATATATATATGTATATATATATATATATATATATATATATATATATATATATATGCGAACAAGCCAGAATGGTCCCCTGGACAATATGCAACTGAAAACTCACACCCTAGAAGTGACTCGAACCCATACTCCCAGAAGCAACGCAACTGGTATGTACAAGACGCCTTAATCCACTTGACCATCACGACCGGACAAAATGAGGTGATAGCCGAGGCTATTTGAACCACCCCACCGCCGGCACTCGGATAGTTATCTTGGGCATAGCATTTTACCAAATCACCTCATTCTTAGGGGCACACGTGAGGAACACAAATGCGAACAAGCCAGAATGGTCCCCTGGACAATATGCAACTGAAAACTCACACCCCAGAAGTGACTCGAACCCATACTCCCAGAAGCAACGCAACTGGTATGTACAAGACGCCTTAATCCACTTGACCATCACGACCGGACAAAATGAGGTGATAGCCGAGGCTATTTGAACCACCCCACCGCCGGCACTCGGATAGTTATCTTGGGCATAGCATTTTACCAAATCACCTCATTCTTAGGGGCACACGTGAGGAACACAAATCCGAACAAGCCAGAATGGTCCCCTGGACAATATGCAACTGAAAACTCACACCCCAGAAGTGACTCGAACCCATACTCCCAGAAGCAACGCAACTGGTATGTACAAAACGCCTTAATCCACTTGACCATCACGACCGGACAAAATGAGGTGATAGCCGAGGCTATTTGAACCACCCCACCGCCGGCACTCGGATAGTTATCTTGGGCATAGCATTTTACCAAATCACCTCATTCTTAGGGGCACACGTGAGGAACACAAATGCGAACAAGCCAGAATGGTCCCCTGGACAATATGCAACTGAAAACTCACACCCCAGAAGTGACTCGAACCCATACTCCCAGAAGCAACGCAACTGGTATGTACAAGACGCCTTAATCCACTTGACCATCACGACCGGACAAAATGAGGTGATAGCCGAGGCTATTTGAACCACCCCACCGCCGGCACTCGGATAGTTATCTTGGGCATAGCATTTTACCAAATCACCTCATTCTTAGGGGCACACGTGAGGAACACAAATGCGAACAAGCCAGAATGGTCCCCTGGACAATATGCAATGAGGTGATTTGAGAATGAAGAACTAAGAATGAGGTGATTTGGTAAAATGCTATGCCCAAGATAACTATCCGAGTGCCGGCGGTGGGGTGGTTCAAATAGCCTCGGCTATCACCTCATTTTGTCCGGTCGTGATGGTCAAGTGGATTAAGGCGTCTTGTACATACCAGTTGCGTTGCTTCTAGGAGTATGGGTTCGAGTCACTTCTGGGGTGTGAGTTTTCAGTTATATATATATATATATATATATATATATATATATATATATATATATATCATATAATATATATATATATATATATATATATATATATATATATATATATATATATATATATGTCGTACCTAGTAGCCAGAACTCACTTCTCAGCCTACTATTCAAGGCCCGATTTGCCTAATAAGCCAAGTTTTCCTGAATTAATATATTTACTATAATTTTTTTCTTATGAAATGATAAAGCAACCCTTTTCTCTATGTATGAGGTCAATTTTTTTTTATTGGAGTTAAAATTAACGTAGATATATGACCGAACCTAACCAACCCTACCTAACCTAACCTAACCTATATTTATAGGTAAGGTTAGGTTAGGTAGCCAAAAAAAGCTAGGTTAGGTTAGGTTAGGTAGGTTAGGTAGACGAAAAAACATTAATTCATGAAAACTTGGCTTATTAGGCAAATCGGGCCTTGAATAGTAGGCTGAGAAGTGCGTTCTGGCTATTAGGTACGACATATATATATATATATATATATATATATATATATATATATATATATATATATATATATATATATATATATATGTGTCGTACCTAGTAGCCAGAATGCACTTCTCGGCCTACTATGCAGGGCCCGATTTGCCTAATAAGCCAAGTTTTCCTAAATTAATATATTTTCTCTAATTTTTTTTCTTATGAAATGATAAAGCTACCCATTTCATTATGTATGAGGTCAATTTTATTTTATTGGAGTTAAAATTAACGTAGATATATGACCGAACCTAACCAACCCTACCTAACCTAACCTAACCTATCTTTATAGGTTAGGTTCGGTTAGGTAGCAGAAAAAGTTAGGTTAGGTTAGGTTAGGTAGGTTAGGTAGTCGAAAAAACATTAATTCATGAAAACTTGGCTTATTAGGCAAATCGGGCCTTGCATAGTAGGCTGATAAGTGTGTTCTGGCTACTAGGTACGACATATATATATATATATATATATATGTCGTACCTAGTAGCCAGAACGCACTTTTGAGCCTACTATGCAAGGCCCGATTTGCCTAATAAGCCAAGTTTTCCTGAATTAATATATTTTCTCTAATTTTTTTCTTATGAAATAATAAAGCTACCCATTTCATTATGTATGAGGTCAATTTTTTTTTATTGGAGTTAAAATTAATGTAGATATATGACCGAACCTAACCAACCCTACCTAACCTAACCTAACCTATCTTTATGGCTGAGGTTAGGGTAGGTAGCCGAAAAAGTTAGGTTAGGTTAGGTTAGGTAGGTTAGGTAGTCGAAAAACAATTAATTCACGAAAACTTGGCTTATTAGGCAAATCGGGCCTTGCATAGTAGGCCAAGAAGTGCGTTCTGGCTACTAGGTACGACATATATATGTATATATATATATATATATATATATATATATATATATATATATATATATATATATATATATATATATATATATATATATATATATATATATATATATATATATATATATATGTCGTACCTAGTAGCCAGAACTCACTTCTCAGCCTACTATGCAAGGCCCGATTTGCCTAATAAGCCAAGTTTTCATGAATTAATTGTTTTTCGACAACCTAACCTACCTAACTTAACCTAACCTAACTTTTTCGGCTACCTAACCTAACCTAACCTATAAAGATAGGTTAGGTTAGGTTAGGTAGGGTTGGTTAGGTTCGGTCATATATCTACGTTAATTTTAACTCCAATAAAAAAAATTTGACCTCATACATAATGAAATGGGTAGCTTTATCATTTCATAAGAAAAAAAATAGAGAAAATATATTAATTCATGAAAACTTGGCTTATTAGGCAAATCGGGCCTTGCATAGTAGGCTGAGAAGTGAGTTCTGGCTACTAGGTACGACATATATATATATATATATATATATATATATATATATATATATATATATATATACATATATATATATATATATATATACATATATATATATATATATATATATATATATATATATATATATATATATATATATATATATATATATATATATATATATGTCGTACCTAGTAGCCAGAACTCACTTTTTGGCCTACTATTCAAGGCCCGATTTGCCTAATAAGCCAAGTTTTCATGAATTAATATATTTTCTCTAATTTTTTTCTTATGAAATGATAAATCAACCCATTTCATTATGTATGAGGTCAATTTTTTTTTATTGGAGTTAAAATTAACGTAGATATATGACTGAACCTAACCAACCCTACCTAACCTAACCTAACCTATCTTTATAGGTTAGGTTAGGTTAGGTAGCCGAAAAAGTTAGGTTAGGTTAGGTTAGGTAGGTTAGGTAGTCGAAAAACAATTAATTCATGAAAACTTGGCTTATTAGGCAAATCGGGCCTTGCATAGTAGGCTGAGAAGTGCGTTCTGGCTACTAGGTACGACATATATATATATATATATATATATATATATATATATATATATGTATGTATATATATATCTTCTGATTTTTTGTCTGTACAGACAAAAATCAGAAGATACAATTGACACAATTGTGTGTGTGTAAACTAAAGTCTGAAAATGTAATAAGTTATTACGAAACGCGTTCAAGTGTCGCGTCAGACTAGAAATAAAAATGAATTTTGGAGAATTGATTTTTCAATTACCATCGACAGTGAAAAGAAACATAAGAAATATTGAGAAAATTCGTGATGTTGCGGCGTTGTGTGTGTGATGTTGAGGCGTTGTGTGTATGTGTGATGTTGGGACATTGTGTGTGTGATGTTGGGGGCGTTCTGTGTGTGATGTTGGGGTGTTGTGTGTGTGATGTTCAGGCGTTCTGTGTGTGTGATGTTGGAGCGTTGTGTGTGTGATGTTGGAGCGTTGTGTGTGTGATGTTGGAGCATTGTGTGTGTGATGTTGGGACGTTGTGTGTATGTGATATTGGGGGCGTTGTGTGTGTGATATTGGGGCGTTGTGTGTGTGATGTTGGAGCATTGTGTGTGTGATGTTGGAGCATTGTGTGTGTGATGTTGGAGCATTGTGTGTGTGATGTTGGAGCATTGTGTGTGTGATGTTGGAGCATTGTGTGTGTGATGTTGGAGCGTTGTGTGTGATGTTGGAGCGTTGTGTGTGTGATGTTGGAGCGTTGTGTGTGTGATGTTGGAGCGTTGTGTGTGTGATGTTGGAGCGTTGTGTGTGTGATGTTGGAGCATTGTGTGTGTGATGTTGGGATGTTGTGTGTATGTGATATTGGGGGCGTTGTGTGTATGTGATGTTGGAGCATTGTGTGTGTGATGTTGGGGCGTTGTGTGTGTGATGTTGGAGCATTGTGTGTGTGATGTTGGAGCGTTGTGTGTATGTGATGTTGGAGCATTGTGTGTGTGATGTTGGGGCGTTGTGTGTGTGTGATGTTGGAGCATTGTGTGTGTGATGTTGGACGTTGTGTGTGTGATGTTGGAGCATTGTGTGTGTGATGTTGGGGCGTTGTGTGTGTGTGATGTTGGAGCATTGTGTGTGTGATGTTGGAGCATTGTGTGTGTGATGTTGGAGCATTGTGTGTGTGATGTTGGAGCATTGTGTGTGTGATGTTGGAGCGTTGTGTGTGTGATGTTGGATCGTTGTGTGTGTGTGATGTTGGAGCGTTCTGTGTGTGATGTTGGAGCGTTGTGTGTGTGATGTTGGAGCGTTGTGTGTGTGTGATGTTGGAGCGTTGTGTGTGTGTGATGTTGGGGCGTTGTGTGTGTGATGTTGGAGCGTTCTGTGTGTGTGATGTTGGGACGTTGTGTGTGTGTGATGTTGGGACGTTGTGTGTGTGTGATGTTGGAGCGTTCTGTGTGTGATGTTGGAGCATTGTGTGTGTGATGTTGGGACGTTGTGTGTGTGTGATGTTGGGACGTTGTGTGTGTGTGATGTTGGGGCGTTGTGTGTGTGATGTTGGAGCATTGTGTGTGTGATGTTGGGACGTTGTGTGTGTGTGATGTTGGGGTGCTCAGTGTTGACCTACTTTACCCACGCCCGGGTGCCTGGGGGTTATACATAATAGTTGTAATCTCTTCAGGAGAGGAAGTTACTTTGTTTAATGAACATAAGAACAAGGGAAACTGTAGAAGGTCCATTGTCTCAAAAGTCTCTGGTATCAAAACATAGACCTGATCATATTCTATAAAACAAAGAAGACGACCGACCTCCTCATTAAACACAGCCCGAAACCGACGGAGAACCCTTTACAGCAGTCAGACGTGGTATATATGTACACTTGCCCCCATGAAGGATGTAGCCTTCAATCAAAGTACATAGGTATGACGTCAACCAAGCTGACGAGGCGTTTGACCTGTCATCTTCAATCAGGTGCCTCTTAAAATCATTTGAGACAAGCCCATGACATCACCCTAACAAGAGAAATGTTGAATAAAAACACTTGTATTTTAGGTTGCAAATTCTTGAAGCAATCCACATAAAAATAAAACAACCCACCATGTATACCAAAATTAAGGAACTATTCACTCTGCCCACAATGAGAGTAAGAACAAGACCAGAATGTGAAGATGCCAACAAAGGAAACACTGTTGAAAATGACACGCTCCTTACACCTGACTCTTTCTTCAATGGTTCCAATGTAAAAATTAGCAAATAACACTCCTAGGGGGGAGCCCATTGCAACTCCATCCATCTATCTGGTAACATTGATATATATTACCAGTCCGCAAGATAACATGTATCTACAGATAGACGAAGTAGAAATGGGCTCCCCTCTAGGAATGTTATTTGCTAATTTTTACACGGGAACCATCGAAGAAAGAGTCTTCAGTAGTAGGAATAAACCAATTGTATACTGCGTTCATCATATGAACGTAAGAATGACGGTATCTGAAGAAGGCCTATTTGCCCATACGAAGGCAGCACCTATTTAGAGAGAGAGAGAGAGAGAGAGAGAGAGAGAGAGAGAGAGAGAGAGAGAGAGAGAGAGAGAGAGAGAGAGAGAGAGAGAGAGAGAGAGAGAGAGAGAGAGAGAGAGAGAGAGAGAGAGAGAGAGAGAGAGAGAGAGAGAGAGAGAGAGGGGGGGGGGGAGAGAGAGAGAGACCCGGACGGCCGGGTACCCCAACAGGTATTGGATCAAGACCTAAACTTGTTTCTATTACTTCGAGTAAAGTCTGTGGATTAATCTTAGTGTATTTCTTCAGGTATTATCCTGGAAGCCACAAGCAACAAAGACCCGGCCACCCTGCCCAGTCTACCATATAGAGGAAGTGGACTCGAACTGACAATTGTCTGCAGCCTCACCGATACCCTCGCCCTCGACCAGTGCTGCCATCTGGCTCGGCAACTGTGTCCTCCCTCCAAGAGGCTGCGGTACCCTTCTCTGAGCTTCTGCCACACTGACGTATCAAGTACGTATAGTTTCATCAGTACCAACGTATCAAACTGATACGGGGATGTTTAATTATGTAAACTTTTAGAGTTCATTCAAGGAACTAATTAGACTTATAATATCTAATTGCCCGCATTTATTTGATAATGTATGGTTCTTCCAATGTTACATACAGTCATATAGCATTGCTTATCCACATTAGGCTTATCGTATTCGTGGTGATGAAATTTGTGATAAAAAAAGATATAGCCAAATAATGTAAGCGATTTGTCACATCGATATTTACAGAAGATATCATAAATAATATTCATTCAAATTCTATGCGATAATATTTGCAAAATTCACATTTTGAAATACTTGACAATAATATTGGTCACCGTGAGTTGGTTAAACATTGTTACGTTTAACCACATACTCCCTAACTCAATCTCCACGCATCCTGCCCACATACTCCCTAACCCAGTCACCACGCATCCTACCCACATACTCCCTAACTCAGTTTCCACGCATCCTGCCCACATACTCCCTAACTCAGTCTCCACGCATCCTGCCCACATACTCCCTAACTCAGTCTCCACGCATCCTGCCCACATACTCCCTAACTCAGTCTCCACGCATCCTGCCCACATACTCCCTAACTCAGTCTCCACGCATCCTGCTCACATACTCCCTAACCCAGTCTCCACGCATCCTACCCACATACTCCCTAACTCAGTCTCCACGCATCCTGCCCACATACTCCGTAACCCAGTCTCCATGCATCCTGCCCACATACTCCCTAACCCAGTCTCCACGCATCCTGCTCACATACTCCCTAACTCAGTCTCCACCCTTCCTGCCCACATACTCCCTAACTAAATTTGTTTTTAAATGTTGCCCCGAATGGCGAGTTTATTGGGCAGCGCCAGTCATCCTGTGAGTGAACACACCGTCATAGCAGCATGTACAACACTCCCCAATAGGAAGTAAACCTGCTGGGTTGTTCATCCTGTCACTTATACCCAGACACAGCTAGGACTTGCTTAACTGTATCAAGTGAACAGCTAATCAAACAAGAAGATAAACATTCGTCACCCCTAAAAATTTTACGTTATCATGCGGGTGCAAAATGGGGGAATCTTTTAAGAACAGTATCTATACTTGACAAATTGTGTTTTCTTTACTCAAACAATGTGGGGTTTATTATTCTACACATATTTCTAATGACTCTTAGATGTCCACACTCTCTCAGGTAGTGGTCAAGGCGGTGTCCATCACTCTGACTGCAGATTCTGTAACTCCTCTGCTCAACTTTTGTTTCCATTCCGAATCTCCATGGATATTTGTACCCAAGACGAATTCTTGCTATTACTGATTCTCTCCTGTGGCCACCTCCTCTTCGTCCATGTTTATTGGGATTACCAACTGCAACCACTTTGTACCAGCATACAGATTCACTGATTTGTTCTTCTATCCTCCTTTCCTCAATAACCTTGTCACGGTGATATTGCCTAATGATACCTCTAATTTGTAGAGGAGTCTTGGGTATGAAGTATTCAATGTGGTCTCCTTCAGCGCCTTCAGCTGCCAGCACATCTGCTCCTTAATTTCCACAGATTCCAACATGGGAGGGGATCCACAGAAATTTGACGATTCTCCCTTGATCGGTTAGTACTCTCACAGCTCTCTTGAGCTCAGCGACTATTGCAAGATTTTCTGCCTGATTATTAGTAAGGCTTTGTAGCGTTGCTTTAGAATCAGTGCAGATCAATGTACCGTTAGTGCTTCGTTAAAGGAAAAATAATGCCATAACAATGGCAGTTAGCTCTGCTTGTGTTGAAGAGGCATAGTTCTCAATAATATTTTGCCTTAAGCATTTGTTAAATCCAAACAACTACACAAACTAACTACACTATTAAATTGTCCTATTATGTGGATTTTGCGACACTTCGTCGTAGGCTCAGTGGTGTTTTCAATTTTTTCCCAAATTTTTTTATCCCATACGAGGCAGCTCCTATATATATATATATCCACCCTATCTCATTCATATATATGTCCAATATACGCTTGAAATAATCAAGGGACCCCACTTCCAATATAAGTTTACAATAAATAGCTTACATTCTAGTTTTATACACAACAGCAATTATGAAACGCTGTAGCTAGATATCGTACTATAATCCATAAGTAGTTACCGTACACTAGACGCCGTCTTGTAGAATCGGCTCTTATTAACAATGTACCCAACATGAACTTGAGTCCTGGCTTTGTTGCTGTGGACTCTTCCCTTTCACAGTATATACTCAAATGCTCTAATCTTTCTAACAAACGTGACTTAACATAAGCTTTCCCCCTTCCATTTCTTTCTTTCTCTTTCCCTTTCTTTCTCTCTTCTCCCTTTTTCTGTTCATTGTCTTCTCCTACGCTCCCTTGCTATCCTCTTCTTATTCCTATTACTATCTCCTTCGGTGGTTATAATAGGAGCTGCCTCGTATGGGCCAATAGGCCTGCTGCAGTTCTCATTACTACTATCCCCTACACCTGACTTTCCTCTTCAGCTCTCTCTTGCCTATTTAATGCCTGTCCCTACCTGTCCTCATCCACACACTTTGATCTTAGCCAAAAGGTCGAGAGCTCAATTGTCGTGTCACGTCCTTCACTCACCAGACCACTCCACAAGTGATCATTTGAATTTCATCATGGAATTCCAATTGATTCTAATCGATCCAGCAATGCTGCTCAGAGTGTGAAAAGACCATCGATAATGGATACCAGTTCCGAAAGTGACGGCGAGTGGCATCACGTGAATAAGGCTAATAGGACAAGCCACTCCATGACGACCCATCGCCCATTAATCTCTCCAGCTTCTCCAGCTCTCCCAGCGCCTCAGACTAGATCTACGTTTCCGGTCTTCAAAGTGAAGCACACGGAAGGTAAGTCTTCCTACGCTACTGTAGGGGACCTGGAAAAAGAGTACCCCCAGCTCCAGGTCAGGGCAAAACCTAATCTCAAAGGAGAATACATTCTGAGGCCTAAAGACGAGTCGACCGCTACGATTCTAAAAAATTACGCAAAATGTGAGGAACTGAAACCAGAGGATAAAATAAGTAAAGTCATTGTCCTCCACTATCCCTTGCATATGGCCCTTAGCCATCTCGAAAAGCTGAACTATGTGGTGTCAGCAGAGAGATGCCAAGTACGAACAAAACAAGAAACTCGACAAGTCCTTCTCACAGTAAGAGGACGGATCCCGGAAAAACTTGACCTTGGAATCTGGGGGGGTGTTCCAACACAGGCCTTACACCCCAGAACCCCTAAGATGCTTTAGATGTCAGAGATTTGGGCATCACAAAGATGGCTGCCAACGCCCAGTGAGGTGCGGAGTCTGCAGCCAGCTCCTTGATACAAAAACATGTATTGATAAATTCAAGGCAAACCACCCTGTTCAGGCAAAATGCCCAAATTGTTCCAAGGCACATCATGCCTGGAACTTGAAATGCCCTGAAAGGCTCAAAAGGCTTCAAACGAACCCCACCACGCCCACAGCGGAGCCGAAACCCCCACCAAAACGAATACCAGCTCCCGTGCCCACTAAACCCGCGTGGGGTCTACCCATTCAAGAAGAGGGGGCACACGGCCCTTCACCATCGGCCATGGTGAAGGGTGAGAAGACAGTACAGGACAAAAAGAAAGATGGAGGACACAAGAATCATGTTCAAAGCAGTCGGCCTCCCATTTCATCCAGCAAGCACACTGGGGCCAATAGGAGTAGCAATTCCAGTGCCAAAGTTACCACCGAGAAGGGTCTAAAAGCCACTAGGCCCTCAACCTGCACAACATTAAATAGTGCTCCCACTGAACTGAACGCTCTCTGGCCAATGCTCAAAACTTTGGTCACTGAGTTGATCGAAAGTCTGCTGTCTTCACATGGAATCAAGCAAACCACAGAGACTCGGAAGACAATTGAGCACAAGCTCAAAAAATTCGAAGACGTAATATCCATACCGTCAAGACAGCAGGGCAGGAGACACCCCCATAAAAAGCAGATAGAGTCCAGGTCATCGGAAAGCGACATTGATGAGGCAATTTCAGGACCACTAAGAACCTATACCCCAATTGCAACTTCCATGGCGTGTTCATCAGACTCCATGGATACCACGGAATTATCAGCACATTCCAAGAACCTAGAATTCTAAAGATCCTGCAATGGAATGCGCAAGGACTGCGCACTAAATTGCAACACTTGCAATGCATAGCAGCAACCAAAGGCATAGACATCCTGATACTACAGGAGAGCTTGCTTCGAGCCGGATTAGAACCTAAAATCTCAGGCTATCGAGGCTTCTTCCTTCCATGGATCAATGGGCAATCCAGGGGATGTGCAATCTATGTAAAAAGTGACCTGATCTCCAAATCCATAACCAGCCCACCCAATTGTGGAGCAGGGACAGAGGTAATGGGAGTCACCATTGAGCTAAGACACGACAAACTTGAAGTGTTCAATGTGTACAGGTCTCCACAAGCCGAAATGGATCTCTCTGTGTTATTTGGACACGCGACAACAACAAACACAATCATTTGTGGAGATTTTAATGCCCATCATCGATTGGCACTGGGCTCGAACAAAACAAATGAAGCCGGCATACACATTACACATCTACTGGACCAGCTTCCAGAAATACAAATCCTAAACAAGAATGAACCTACCCACATCCAAGGAGGCAGATTAGACCTAACCTTCGTTTCAGCCTCCCTAAGAGATGCAGCAACATGGTCAATTGAGCCCACACTCACAAGCGACCACTATGGGGTCCAAATTGATCTTCAGTTAGACCTACCCACCCCACCTCCGCCTCCATCTGAAGCCTGGAACTTTGCTTTAGCAAACTGGGACCGATTTCAAAACCTCATTTCAGAGTGGCAAAGAAACTATGATCTTCCCGAAGACATTAATCAGGCAGAACAAGAATTTGTCAAAGCGATTCAAAGTGCAGCCAACCACTCAATCCCACTGAAAAAACAGTCCACCGGACACCATAAAGATCATTGGTACTATTGCGAACGTGTCAAAGAACTCAACCATAGACTCAATAGAACAAGAAAGCTATACAAAAAGCAGCCAAGTGACTGCAACAGGATCTTACTTTGTGAGGTCAAGGAACATGTACATCGAGAGACCAGACAAATAAAAGAACAAAAGTGGCTAGAATGGTGTTCACACCTGAATGAACACACCTCTCTCGGGGAGATGTGGCAGCAAATTCACCGGGCCAAAGGGAATAAAACACCTAAAGCTCCACACCCCAAAGATCCTCAACAGGAAGCCGAAGTACTGGCAACCAGGTTTGCAGAGAGAGCAGCCAGCAATCAACTTCCACCAGATGTATTAGCAGTACAGACCGGACTAGAGGAAGAAAGGTGGCACAGAATCCTTACAGCATGTGAAGAAGTCTCTGACACTAATGCCCCCTTCACACTGGATGAGCTCAATCGGGCTAAGAAAAACTCCAAGGATACATCCCCTGGAGCCGACAAAATAACCTATAAAATGATTAGAAACCTCGGCCCAGAGGGAGACGCTGCATACCTAAGGTTAATTAATTTAGCCTGGACTTCTCAAACTAGACCTTCTGCTTGGAATAGAGCAGACATAGTGCCGATCCCAAAACCCAAAGATCCAGCTAATCCCAGGCCCATCTCTCTCCAAAGCTGTGCAGCCAAGACGGCTGACAGAATGGCACTCAACAGACTGGAGTGGAAAATGCCTAAACTGCACCATGATATGTATGCCTATAGAAGAGGGGTTGGCACACTGGAATGTATTACAACTCTGTTAGCCCACTTGAATGACAGACCAGGAATGCTGATATTCCTGGACCTCGAAAAAGCCTTTGAACTGGCTAGCGCCCCAGCTATTCTCTGCTGCCTCATTGACAAAGAGGTCAGAGGCAACCTGCTCTCCTGGACCAAAAACTGTCTCATAAACAGAGAAGCAAGAGTAAAACTTCATGGCACAGTCTCTGAGTACAAAAGACATGAAAATGGTACACCGCAAGGAGGTATTCTTAGCCCTCTTCTCTTCAACTGTTTAATGGAAAGAATAATGAGGTTGAAACTCCCACATCACTGCAGGCTGCTAAACTACGCGGACGACTTTGTCATCATCATAAAAGGAAGGCGGCGCGCCTTGCACCCAAAATGCTTAGACTGCATCAGTAAAGAGGCAAAACAGATTGGGATCAAACTCAACCCCTCAAAGTCAAAGGCCATGCCCATAAAAATAGCGAAGCCCAACATCCAACTCACAGTACAGGGTCAACCAATAGAATGGGTCGACACCTATCAGTATCTAGGAATCATCCTGGACACACACATGAATTTTAATGCTGAGGTCACATACTTGAGAGAGCGAACTGCGGCCCGGACGGCAATCCTCAGGTCGCTAACCTCCCTTTCTGGAGGAGCCAATCTGCAAGTCCTTCGCACATACTATGTACAGGCAGTCAGATCAGTGATCGATTATGCCGCACCTGCACTCACAAATCTATCACACCAACAGTGGAAAAAGCTTGAAGTTGCCCAAAACAATGCTATGAGAGCGGCACTGGGAGCCCCCATGTGGACCAGGCTTGAAACTCTTAGACTGGAGACGGGTTTGCCCTCTCTACAAGAAAGAATATCACAAAGGACAGCTACAATTATCAGTAAGATAATTATTTCTTCTGATCCAATCCCAGTACGGCAGGCTTTGGTGGTTGGACTAGGCCAAAACAATGGAAACTCTTGGGTCGCAAGAGCAGGAAAAGTCCTAAACAGACTACATTTAAAAAACATGATTCTTGATAGAGAGGGTGATCATCCACACCCAAATTACACTCCTTCCGCGCCGTGGGAAGAGCCTACTTTCAAAATAGTAATAGAAAGTCTCCCAATGAAAAAGGCTGCCTATGATCCGACAATCCTAAGGCGCATAATAGAAGAGCAAATGTATAGCAGTAGCAGGAGCCACCCACATCTTCACAGACGGATCGGTGGACGCAGAAAATGAGAGTGCTGGCGCTGCTCTTTGCACGACCAGCGTTCAGGCATATTGGAGACTGGGAGGACTAGTATCATCAACCCAAACTGAGCTGTTCGCCATACAACAGGCATTCGCATATGTGATTGCACAAAACACTCAAAATGCAATCATACACACAGACTCCAAAGCTGCACTTCAAATACTAGGACAAAAACAGTGGAAAGATAATGTGGAAATAATTACCACCATTTTGTATCAAGGAGCAGTCGCTAAAGGCAAAGGCCTCAACATAACTTTAAACTGGATCCCATCCCATATTGGAATCCCATTAAATGAAAAAGCTGATGAAATTGCTAAATTGGCAACTCGTCATCCAGTGATACATAAAACAATTCAACCCAGCCTAGAGAACATAAAAAACATCATCACCAAAAAACTCTCACATCTCAACAAAGCCGACCTACACCAGAGAATAGCTGAAGGTTCGCCATCTGCAACATGGTATCTTCAGGCAACCAAATTAGAAAGGTTAAATATCCCAAAAGGAATCCACAGGGAAATAGCAGTTAGGCTATATAGACTACGTCTAGGTTACAGATGCAACTGGGAGATTGGTGAACCCCGACAGAGAGAGTGCATCTTCTGCCAAACTGTCACAGAAAAGCAATTACTTCACTATCTTCTGGAATGTGAAGCAACCAATGACCTTAGAAGAGCTTTAAGAGTTCCTGAATCATGCAGTGGCCACCCTGAAGCCATCAACACAGCCACTCTCCTGGTCAACAAAGGTGTCCAGCAGCTGGACACCCTCATAAAGACTGTGAAGCAGTATCCTCCCCCACGATAACAGCTTGATGGTTAAATGCAACCTCAGAACAATGGGAAAAAAAAAGAAAAAATTGTACCACTTACGGGCTATTCATGCCCGTGCCACCTCTTGGGTGGCTTAATCTTTATCAATCAATCAATCAAACATTAACCACATCAGTCACCACCACACACTTGGTCCGGGAGAAATCTCCCGTCACGCAGGGTGCAGTTGCACCTCCACAGATCTCCAGTATCAGCTCTTGATACTGGTAATGGCTCAAAAGGGCCACCACTTACGGGCTATTCATGCCCGTGCCACCTTTTCGATGGTTTAAATCGTCATCTTGGACACATTCATGGGAGACATCTCCCGTCACGCAGAGTGCACTTGCACCTCCACAGATCTCCAGTATCAGCTCTTGATACTGGCTCGAAAGGGCCACCACTTACGAGCTATTCATGCCCGTGCCATCTTTTGGGTGGCTTCATCTTCATCTTCTTCATCTGTTTAAAACACGGGAAACATCTCCCGTCACGCTGGGTGCAGACGCACCTCCACAGATCTCCAGTATCATCTATTGATACTGGTGATGGCTCAAAAGGGCCACCACTTACCAATTCATGCCCGTGCCACCTATTGGGTGGCTTCATCTTCATCTTAACACATTCACAAGGGAAACATCTCCCATCATGCAGGGTGCATTCGCACCTCTACAGATCTCCAGTATCAGCTCTTGATACTGGTAATGGCTTAAAATGGCCACCACTTACGGGCTATTCATGCCCGTGCCACCTTTTGGGTGGCTTAATCTTCATCATCATCTGTCCTCATCACAATCGACTTGAGAATGGTCCAGGACGGACCGAAACGTCGTCGTCCCTTCAATTTCTAGTGTGTGGTCTGGTCGACATACTTCAGCCACGTTATTGTGACTCATCGCCTGCATATAGTTACCGTACATCTGCCAGCTCAGCGGATTAGTGTCTGTGTTCATAGGGTAGTAAACTGTCCTCACATCCATCAAATGACTGCCGAAATGTCGCACCGCACTTCATCTATCTAGTAACTCTGCTGGATCCTAGCCACAATATTCATAGGTTAATCATTCCCAAACCTCAAAAATCCTAATCATGTTCCACAAATCTGCTCATTAGTTTCTAAACCAACAGTCACAAATACATACAAACATTCCTACACATACTCCACAACCCATACATACATAGAAAATAGCCTGTTATGCCATCATAGCCACATTAATAAGATGTAATTAATACCATATTAGTCCCTAAAATGTATTAAGAACAAGATTTCAGTAACCCCACAGATCATTCACCTAAGTACATCAGTACACCTTGAAATTTTGTACTGCTAATGCATATTAATGCATATCAATCAGTAAGGTAAACTTATTAATCAAGCAAGTCTAAAATATTTGTAAATTACCCTATTATATTCAAACACATACATTTTATTCATACATATAAACATACATACATACATACATACATACATACATACATACATACATACATTGGAGCTGGATGTGAGAAAAGCTGTTGGGCCGGATGGAATCTCACCATGGGTATTGAAAGAGTGTGCAGGAGCACTTTGCTTGCCACTCTCTGTAGTGTGTAGTAGGTCACTGGAAACGGGAGACCTACCAGAAGTATGGAAGACTGCTAATGTAGTACCAATATTTAAAAAGGGTGACAGACAAGAGGCACTGAACTACAGGCCAGTGTCCTTAACTTGTATACCGTGCAAGGTGATGGAGAAGATTGTGAGAAAAAACCTAGTAACACATCTGGAGAGAAGAGACTTCGTGACAACCCATCAACATGGGTCCAGGAAGGGTAAATCTTGACTTACAGGCTTGATAGAATTCTATGATCAGGTGACAAAGATTAAGCAAGAAAGAGAAGGATGGGCGGACTGCATTTTTTTGGACTGTCGGAAAGCCTTTGACACAGTACCCCATAAAAGGTTGATGCATAAGCTGGAGAAACAGGCAGGAGTAACTGGTAGGGCGCTCCAGTGGATAGGGGAGTACCTAAGCAATAGGAAGCAGAGAGTTATAGTGAGGGGTGAGACCTCAGAATGGCGTGAAGTCACCAGTGGAGTCCCACAGGGCTCTGTGCTTGGACCTATCCTGTTTCTGATATACGTAAATGATCTCCCAGAGGGTATAGACTCATTCCTCTCAATGTTTGCTGACGACGCCAAAATTATGAGAAGGTTTAAAACAGAGGAGGACAGCTTGAGGCTTCAAGAAGACCTGGACAAGCTGCAGGAATGGTCGAACAAATGGATGTTAGAGTTTAACCCAAGCAAATGTAATGTAATGAAGATAGGGGTAGGAAGCAGGAGACCAGATACAAGGTATCACTTGGGAGATGAAATACTTCAAGAGTCAGAGAGAGAGAAAGACCTGGGGGTTGATATCACGCCAGACCTGTCCCCTGAAGCTCATATCAAGAGGATAACATCAGCAGCATATGCCAGGTTGGCTAACATAAGAACGACCTTTAGAAACTTGTGTAAGGAATCTTTCAGAACATTATATACCACATATGTCAGACCAATCCTGGAGTATGCGGCTCCAGCATGGAGTCCATATCTAGTCAAGCATAAGACTAAACTGGAAAAGGTTCAAAGGTTTCCCACCAGACTAGTACCCGAGCTGAGAGGTATGAGCTACGAGGAGAGACTACGGGAATTGAACCTCACTTCGTTGGAAGACAGAAGAGTTAGGGGGGACATGATCACCACATTCAAGATTCTCAAGGGAATCGACAGGGTTGATAAAGACAGGCTATTTAACACAAGGGGCACACGCACTAGGGGACACAGGTGAAAACTGACTGCCCAAATGAGCCACAGAGATATTAGAAAAAACTTTTTTAGTGTCAGAGTGGTTGACAACTGGAATGCATTAGGAAGCAATGTGGTGGAGGCTGACTCCATACACAGTTTCAAGTGTAGATATAAGAACATAAGAACAAAGGCAACTGCAGAAGGCCTGTTGGCCCATACGAGGCAGCTCCTATTTATAACCACCCAATCCCACTCATATACATGTCCAACCCGCGCTTGAAACAATCGAGGGACCCCACCTCCACAATGTTACGCGGCAATTGGTTCCACAAATCAACAACCCTGTTACTGAACCAGTATTTACCCAAGTCTTTCCTAAATCTAAACTTATCCAATTTATACCCATTGTTTCGTGTTCTGTCTTGTGTTGATACTTTTAATACCCTATTAATATCCCCTTTGTTATGTCCATTCACCCATTGTAAACCTCTATCATGTCACCCCTAACTCTTCGCCTTTCCAGTGAATGCAACTTAAGCTTTGTTAATCTTTCTTCATATGAAAGATTTCTAATTTGGGGAATTAACTTAGTCATCCTACGCTGGACACGTTCGAGTGAACATAAGAAGAACATAAGAACAAAGGTAACTGCAGAAGGCCTATTGGCCCATACGAGGCAGCTCATATTCTATAACCACCCAATCCCACTCATATACTTGTCCAACCCGTGCTTGAAACAATCGAGGGACCCCACCTCCACAATGTTACGCGGCAATTGGTTCCACAAATCAACAACCCTGTTACTGAACCAGTATTTACCCAAGTCTTTCCTAAATCTAAACTTATCCAATTTATATCCATTGTTTCGTGTTCTGTCCTGTGTTGATACTTTTAATACCCTATTAATATCCCCCCGGTTATGTCCATTCATCCACTTGTAAACCTCTATCATGTCACCCCTAACTCTTCGCCTTTCCAGTGAATGCAACTTAAGCTTTGTTAATCTTTCTTCATATGAAAGATTTCTAATTTGGGGAATTAACTTAGTCATCCTACGCTGGACACGTTCAAGTGAATTTATATCAATTCTATAATATGGCGACCAAAACTGAACTGCATAATCTAAATGGGGCCTAACTAGAGCAAGATATAGCTTGAGAACCACACCAGGTGTCTTGTTACTAACGCTGCGATTAATAAATCCAAGTGTCCGATTTGCCTTATTACGAACATTTATGCATTGATCCTTTTGTTTTAAATTCTTACTAATCATAACTCCCAGATCCCTTTCGCAATCCGACTTCGCAATCACAACACCATCTAGCTCGTATCTTGTAACTCTATCATCATTACCTAACCTCAGAACTTTACATTTATCAGCATTAAACTGCATCTGCCAATCCTTTGACCATTTCAAAACCCTATCTAGATCAACTTGAAGTGATAGTGAGTCCTCCTCCGAATTAATTTCCCTACCGATTTTCGTATCATCGGCAAATTTGCAAATGTTGCTACTCAAACCTGAATCTAAATCATTTATATATATTATAAACAACAGAGGTCCCAGGACAGAGCCTTGAGGCACTCCACTTACAACATTTTCCCACTCTGACTTGATTCCATTTATACTAACTCTCTGTTTCCTTTGGTATAGCCATGCCCTAATCCAGCTTAATATAGCACCCCCAATACCATGAGACTCTATTTTTTTAATCAGTCTTTCATGTGGCACTGTATCAAAAGCTTTGCTAAAGTCAAGGTATACAACATCGCAATCCTTACCACTATCAACTGCCTCAACAATGCTAGAATAAAAAGATAACAAATTTGTTAAACATGAACGGCCATTTATAAAACCATGTTGCGACTCAATTATTAATATATGTTTTTCAAGATGAAGACGAATTTTATTTGCTATTATAGATTCGAGTAACTTTCCCACAATAGACGTTAGGCTAATTGGTTGATAGTTAGACGCAAGTGATCTATCTCCTTTCTTAAAAACTGGTATCACATTAGCAACTTTCCAAAACTCTGGCACTCTGCCTGACTCTATTGATTTATTAAATATGGTTGACAGTGGGTCACAAAGCTCCTCTTTGCATTCTTTAAGCACCCTAGCAAACACTTCATCCGGCCCTGGGGATTTGTTTGGTTTGAGTTTTACTATTTGTTTAAGAACATCCTCCCTGGTAACTGCTAAACTCGTCAACCTGTCCTCGTCCCCACCCACATAGACTTGTTCGGCTGAAGGCATATTGTTAAGTTCCTCTTTAGTAAATACAGATACAAAATATTTATTAAAAATACTACTCATCTCTTCATCACTATCTGTTATTTGACCTGTCTCAGTTTTTAATGGACCTATCCTTTCCCTAGTCTTAGTACGATATAACTGAAAAAACCCTTTAGGATTTGTCTTTGCTTGCCCTGCTATGCGAACTTCATAGTTTCTTTTTGCTTTCCTTATCTCTTTTTTAACATTTCTAACCAGTTGTACGAATTCCTGTTCTAAAGTGACCTCCCCATTTTTAATCCTTTTGTACCAAGCTCTCTTTTTACCTATAAGGTTCTTCAAATTCTTTGTTATCCACTTTGGGTCATTAGTATACGATCTATTCAATTTGTATGGTATACTACGTTCCTGTGCTTTGTTTAGAATATTCTTAAATAAGTTATATATTGAATCCACATCGAAATCCCCATTTAAGTCACCTATCGCTGGGTTCATGTCTCGCTCCAAGACCGGCCCACACCCCATACCCAAGCCTTTCCAATCAATTTGACCCAAAAAATTTCTTAGGCTATTAAAATCAGCTTTTCGAAAATCTGGCACTTTAACAGAATTTTCTCCTACTGGTCTATTCCATTTTATGCTAAATCTGATTTCTTTGTGATCACTGCTCCCTAGCTCACAACCTATTTCGATGTCATTAATTTGCGTTTCCCTGTTAGTTAACACTAAATCTAAAATATTATTTTCCCGTGTTGGTTCCTTAATGTGTTGCGTAAGAAAGCAATCGTCAATTAATTCTAGAAAATCTTCTGCTTCACTATTCCCTGTTTTGTTCAACCAGTTTATTCCGCTAAAATTAAAGTCACCCATGACATAAATACTGTTAGATCTAGATGCTCTAGATATTTCATCCCATAGATGCTTTGCTTCCATTCTGTCTAAATTTGGTGGCCTATATATTACTCCTATTATAATATTATTAGCTTTTTCGTTTAATTCAATCCAAATAGTTTCTGTGTGTGGCTCTGTTTTGATTCCCTCTTTGAGACTACATTTCAAATTGTCCCTAACATATATGGCTACTCCACCTCCTCGTCTAATATATCTATCTGTGTGAAATAGTTTAAATCCATATATTTGATATTCAGCTAATAGTTCTCTATTTTCTACATTCATCCACGTTTCGGTAAGTGCAATAATATCTATTTTTTCTGTGCAGACAAGAGCATTTAATTCGTTAATTTTATTTCTTAGGCTTCTACTGTTAGTGTAATATACCCTAAGTGAATTGTTATTTTGCGGACCTTCTCTTTCCCTGATCGTTTTGCCAATTCCTTTCTCCCACAAACACATACTTTTATTACCTCCTTCCTCCAAATCAATTCCCATACCTCTATCTACTAACAGTTTAAACCCAAACAAACACCTCTAACCACTTCTTCTAGCGAGTTCGCAACAGCAACAACCCCAGCTCTCGATAGATGCACCCCATCACGAGCATACATTTCATTTCTTCCATAGAAGTGTTCCCAGTTGTCTATGAAAGATATTGCATTTGATTTGCAATATCTTTCCAGCCGGCAATTGACACCAAGTGCCCTCGATATCCATTCATTTCCCACTCCCTTTCTTGGAAGAATGCCACATATGATCGGGATTCCTCCCTTGCTCCTAACTAACTCTATGGCTGTTTTATACCTCTGAATCAGTTCCTCACTCCTGACTCGACCAACATCATTTCCTCCCACGCTAATGCAAATAATGGGATTGTTCCCATTACCAGCCATAATATCATTCATGTTGTTTATAATATCACCAATGCCAGCTCCGGGATAGCAAACCCTTAACCTGTTCCCCCTATCTCTAGCACAAAACGTTCTATCCAAATACCTTATCTGGGAATCTCCCACAACTAATGTTTGCTTAGGTACTTCCTTTACTTTCTGAGGGGCCTGCGCTTCCTTTCTCTTCGTTGCTTTCCCTTTTGCGCGATCCAGTCTCTCCACAGCACTCGTCCTCCAAAACGTCAAATGAATTTGAAGTTGCAATGGCGTTTGAAGGCGGCTTTATCAAAGTCTTCTTAAGGCCCCTGTCTTTCGCAACTCTCCAAGACGAGGTCCCTTTACTGCTGGTCTCCTCCTTCGTTACTTCTCGTTGTTTTTTAAGCTGACGCACCTCCTCCCGCAGAGAGTCCAACTCTGTCCTCAGGGCTCCCACTAGAGTCAGTCTTTCCTAAATCTTGAATTTATGAGTGAATTTATATCCATTCTATATTATGGCGACCAAAACTGAACTGCATAATCTAAATGGGGCCTAACTAGAGCAAGATATAGCTTGAGAACTACACCAGGTGTCTTGTTACTAACGCTGCGATTAATAAATCCAAGTGTCCGATTTGCCTTATTACGAACATTTATGCATTGATCCTTTTGTTTTAAATTCTTGCTAATCATAACTCCCAGATCCCTTTCGCAATTCGACTTCGCAATCTCAACACCATCTAGCTCGTATCTTGTAACCCTATCATCATTACCTAACCTCAGAACTTTACATTTATCAGCATTAAACTGCATCTGCCAATCCTTCGACCATTTCAAAACCCTATCTAGATCAACTTGAAGTGATAGTGAGTCCTCCTCCGAATTAATTTCCCTACCGATTTTCGTATCATCGGCAAATTTGCAAATGTTGCTACTCAAACCTGAATCTAAATCATTTATATATATTATAAACAACAGAGGTCCCAGGACAGAGCCCTGAGGCACCCCACTTACAACATTTTCCCACTCTGACTTGACTCCATTTATACTAACTCTCTGTTTAGAAACAAATTAGAAATCTTTCATATGAAGAAAGATTAACAAAGCTTAAGTTGCATTCACTGGAAAGGCGAAGAGTTAGGGGCGACATGATAGAGGTTTACAAGTGGGTGAATGGACATAACAAGGGGGATATTAATAGGGTATTAAAAGTATCAACACAGGACAGAACACGAAACAATGGGTATAAATTGGAGAAGTTTAGATTTAGGAAAGACTTGGGTAAATACTGGTTCAGTAACAGGGTTGTAGATTTGTGGAACCAATTGCCGCGTAACGTGGTGGAGGTGGGGTCCCTCGATTGTTTCAAGCGCGGGTTGGACAAGTATATGAGTGGGATTGGGTGGTTATAGAATAGGAGCTGCCTCGTATGGGCCAATAGGCCTTCTGCAGTTACCTTTGTTCTTATGTTTCCTTTGGTATAGCCATGCCCTAATCCAGCTTAATATAGCACCCCCAATACCATGAGACTCTATCTTTTTAATCAGTCTTTCATGTGGCACTGTATCAAAAGCTTTGCTAAAGTCAAGGTACACAACATCGCAATCCTTACCACTATCAACTGCCTCAACAATGCTAGAATATAAAGATAACATATTTGTTAAACATGAACGGCCATTTATAAAACCATGTTGCGATTCAATTATTAATTTATGTTTTTCAAGATGAAGACGAATTTTATTTGCTATTATAGATTCGAGTAACTTTCCCACAATAGACGTTAGGCTAATTGGTCGATAGTTAGACGCAAGTGATCTATCTCCTTTCTTAAAAACTGGTATCACATTAGCAACTTTCCAAAACTCTGGCACTCTGCCTGACTCTATTGATTTATTAAATATGGTTGACAGTGGGTCACAAAGCTCCTCTTTGCATTCTTTAAGCACCCTGGCAAACACTTCATCCGGCCCTGGGGATTTGTTTGGTTTGAGTTTTACTATTTGTTTAAGAACATCCTCCCTGGTAACTGCTAAACTCGTCAACCTGTCCTCGTCTCCACCCACATAGACTTGTTCGGCTGAAGGCATATTGTTAAATTCCTCTTTAGTAAATACAGATACAAAATATTTATTAAAAATACTACTCATCTCTTCATCACTATCTGTTATATGACCTGTCTCAGTTTTTAATGGACCTATCCTTTCCCTAGTCTTAGTACGATATAACTGAAAAAACCCTTTAGGATTTGTCTTTGCTTGCCCTGCTATGCGAACTTCATAGTTTCTTTTTGCTTTCCTTATCTCTTTTTTAACATTTCTAACCAGTTGTACGAATTCCTGTTCTAAAGTGACCTCCCCATTTTTAATCCTTTTGTACCAAGCTCTCTTTTTACCTATAAGGTTCTTCAAATTCTTTGTTATCCACTTTGGGTCATTGGTATTCGGCATTGGCATTGGTATATGATAGAGCCCAATAGGCTCAGGAACCTGTACACCTGTTGATTGACGGTTGAGAGGCGGGACCAAAGAGCCAGAGCTCAACCCCCGCAAGCACAACTAGGTGAGTACAACTAGGTGAGTACATACATAGATACATACATACATACATACATACATACATACATACATACATACATACGTGCATATATACACCCATAGTTAATAATCCCATTTTATAGAAACGACACCTCCATTTAGTCGGGTGTAATTAGTTGAACTCTAAACCCAGTTTTTTTTTAATTTTAGATCAAACTCTAGCAATAAATAACGTGTGCATTCGTCCCAATAATCGTTCAGTTGAATATACCCATAATATTTATGCATAACAATTAAAGAGATTAACAAATCATTCGAGCAACTCCGAAAAATATATCGCAAATTACCCTATTCTAACCTAACCTAGTCTAAACCAGCCCTGCACTATCCTATCCTAATCCTGCCATGCCCCAAACTAATCAATCCAAAAACCTTCCCATAACCCATCATATCCTTAGCTATCCTAGCCAAAAACTATCCTAACCTAATCTAACCTATCCTACTCTAAACTAACCCAACACCATCCAATCCTAATCCTGCCCTGCCCCAATCCAATCTATCCAACAACCAACCTATACTCCATCAGATCCTTACCTATCCTAGCCAAAAACTATCCTAACCAAACCTTACCAATCCTATCCAAGTCTAACTAACCCTACACTATCCTATACTAATCCTGCCCTGCCCCAAGCAAATCTATCCAAACCTACCCATACCCCATCAGATCCTTACCTATCGTAGCCAAAAAGTATCCTATCCTAACCTAACCTATCCTAGTCTAAACTAACCCTACACTAAGAACATAAGAACAAAGGTAACTGCAGAAGGCCTATTGGCCCATACGAGGCAGCTCCTATTCTATAACCACCCAATCCCACTCATATACTTGTCCAACCCGCGCTTGAAACAATCGAGGGACCCCACCTCCACAATGTTACGCGGCAATTGGTTCCACAAATCAACAACCCTGTTACTGAACCAGTATTTACCCAAGTCTTTC
Organism: Procambarus clarkii; assembly: GCF_040958095.1. NCBI lineage: Eukaryota > Metazoa > Arthropoda > Malacostraca > Decapoda > Cambaridae > Procambarus > Procambarus clarkii. Next base: position 30,476,868 of record NC_091195.1, read on the forward strand.
TTAAATCTAAACTTATCCAATTTATACCCATCGTTTCGTGTTCTGTCTTGTGTTGATATTTTTAATACCCTATTAATATCCCCCCTGTTATGTCCATTCATCTTTTTGTAAACCTCTATCATGTCACCCCTAACTCTTCGCTTTTCCAGTGAATGCAGCTTAAGCTTTGTTAATCTTTCTTCATATGAAAGACTTCTAATTTGGGGAATTAACTTAGTCATCCTACGTTGGACACGTTCAAGTGAATTTATATCCATTCTATAATACAGCGACCAAAACTGAACTGCATAATCTAAATGGGGCCTAACCAGAGCAAGATATAGCTTAAGAACCACACCAGGTGTCTTGTTACTTACGCTTCGATTAATAAATCCCAGTGTCCTATTCGCCTTATTACGAACATTCATGCATTGATCCTTTTGTTTTAAATTTTTACTAATCATAACTCCCAGATCCCTTTCGCAATCCGACTTCGCAATCTCAACACCATCTAGCTCGTATCTTGTAACTCTATCATCATTACCTAGCCTTAGAACTTTACATTTATCAGCATTAAACTGCATTTGCCAATCATTTGACCATTTCAAAACCCTATCTAGATCAACTTGAAGTGATAGTGAGTCCTCCTCCGAATTAATTTCCCTACCGATTTTCGTATCATCGGCAAATTTGCAAATGTTGCTACTCAAACCTGAATCTAAATCATTTATATATATTATAAGCAACAGAGGTCCCAGGACAGAGCCCTGAGGTACTCCACTAACAACATTATCCCACTCTGACTTAACCCCATTTATACTAACTCTCTGTTTCCTTTGGAATAGCCATGCCCTAATCCAAGTTAATTTATCACCCACAATACCATGAGCTTCTATTTTTTTAATTAGTCTTTCATGTGGCACTGTATCAAAAGCTTTGCTAAAGTCAAGGTACACAACATCACAATCCTTACCACTATCAACTGCCTCAACTATGCTGGAATAAAAAGTTAGCAAATTTGTTAAACATGAACGGCCATTTGTAAAACCATGTTGCGACTCATTTATTAATTTATGTTTTTCAAGATGGAGACGAATTGTATTTGCAATTATTGATTCAAGTAACTTTCCCACAATAGACGTTAGGCTAATTGGCTGATAGTTTGACGCAAGTGATCTATCTCCTTTCTTAAAAATTGGTACCACATTAGCTACCTTCCATGACTCTGGCACTCTGCCTGACTCTATTGATTTATTAAATATGGTAGACAGTGGCTCGGAAAGCTCCTCTTTGCATTCTTTAAGCACCCTGGCAAACACTTCATCCGGCCCTGGGGATTTGTTTGGTTTTAGTTTTTCTAATTGTTTAATTACATCCTCCCTGGTAATTGCTAAACTAGTCAACCTGTCCTCATCCCCACCCACATAGACTTGTTCGGCTGAAGGTCAGGTGAAGTGGAGTCGGTCAGGTGAAGTTAGTCGGTCAGGTGAAGTCACAGTGAGAGGTTGTGTTAACCGGAGCTCCTGAGTGTTGTTATATTATCATAGCAATATGGAAGTTGTAGTGAAGGACCTGGTGACTCTAGTGGGAGCCCTGAGGACAGAGTTGGACTCTCTGCGGGAGGAGGTGCGTCAGCTTAAAAAACAACGAGAAGTAACGAAGGAGGAGACCAGCAGTAAAGGGACCTCGTCTTGGAGAGTTGCGAAAGACAGGGGCCTTAAGAAGACTTTGATAAAGCCGCCTTCAAACGCCATAGCAACTTCAAATTCATTTGACGTTTTGGAGGACGAGTGCTGTGGAGAGACTGTGGATCGCGCAAAAGGGAAAGCAACGAAGAGAAAGGAAGCGCAGGCCCCTCAGAAAGTAAAGGAAGTACCTAAGCAAACATTAGTTGTGGGAGATTCCCAGATAAGGTATTTGGATAGAACGTTTTGTGCTAGAGATAGGGGGAACAGGTTAAGGGTTTGCTATCCCGGAGCTGGCATTGGTGATATTATAAACAACATGAATGATATTATGGCTGGTAATGGGAACAATCCCATTATTTGCATTAGCGTGGGAGGAAATGATGTTGGTCGAGTCAGGAGTGAGGAACTGATTCAGAGGTATAAAACAGCCATAGAGTTAGTTAGGAGCAAGGGAGGAATCCCGATCATATGTGGCATTCTTCCAAGAAAGGGAGTGGGAAATGAATGGATATCGAGGGCACTTGGTGTCAATTGCCGGCTGGAAAGATATTGCAAATCAAATGCAATATCTTTCATAGACAACTGGGAACACTTCTATGGAAGAAATGAAATGTATGCTCGTGATGGGGTGCATCTATCGAGAGCTGGGGTTGTTGCTGTTGCGAACTCGCTAGAAGAAGTGGTTAGAGGTGTTTGTTTGGGTTTAAACTGTTAGTAGATAGAGGTATGGGAATTGATTTGGAGGAAGGAGGTAATAAAAGTATGTGTTTGTGGGAGAAAGGAATTGGCAAAACGATCAGGGAAAGAGAAGGTCCGCAAAATAACAATTCACTTAGGGTATATTACACTAACAGTAGAAGTCTAAGAAATAAAATTAACGAATTAAATGCTCTTGTCTGCACAGAAAAAATAGATATTATTGCACTTACCGAAACGTGGATGAATGTAGAAAATAGAGAACTATTAGCTGAATATCAAATATATGGATTTAAACTATTTCACACAGATAGATATATTAGACGAGGAGGTGGAGTAGCCATATATGTTAGGGACAATTTGAAATGTAGTCTCAAAGAGGGAATCAAAACAGAGCCACACACAGAAACTATTTGGATTGAATTAAACGAAAAAGCTAATAATATTATAATAGGAGTAATATATAGGCCACCAAATTTAGACAGAATGGAAGCAAAGCATCTATGGGATGAAATATCTAGAGCATCTAGATCTAACAGTATTTATGTCATGGGTGACTTTAATTTTAGCGGAATAAACTGGTTGAACAAAACAGGGAATAGTGAAGCAGAAGATTTTCTAGAATTAATTGACGATTGCTTTCTTACGCAACACATTAAGGAACCAACACGGGAAAATAATATTTTAGATTTAGTGTTAACTAACAGGGAAACGCAAATTAATGACATCGAAATAGGGAGTGAGCTAGGGAGCAGTGATCACAAAGAAATCAGATTTAGCATAGAATGGAATAGACCAGTAGGAGAAAATTCTGTTAAAGTGCCAGATTTTCGAAAAGCTGATTTTAATAGCCTAAGAAATTTTTTGGGTCAAATTGATTGGAAAGGCTTGGGTATGGGGTGTGGGCCGGTCTTGGAGCGAGACATGAACCCAGCGATAGGTGACTTAAATGGGGATTTCGATGTGGATTCAATATATAACTTATTTAAGAATATTCTAAACAAAGCACAGGAACGTAGTATACCATACAAATTGAATAGATCGTATACTAATGACCCAAAGTGGATAACAAAGAATTTGAAGAACCTTATAGGTAAAAAGAGAGCTTGGTACAAAAGGATTAAAAATGGGGAGGTCACTTTAGAACAGGAATTCGTACAACTGGTTAGAAATGTTAAAAAAGAGATAAGGAAAGCAAAAAGAAACTATGAAGTTCGCATAGCAGGGCAAGAAAAGACAAATCCTAAAGGGTTTTTTCAGTTATATCGTACTAAGACTAGGGAAAGGATAGGTCCATTAAAAACTGAGACAGGTCAAATAACAGATAGTGATGAAGAGATGAGTAGTATTTTTAATAAATATTTTGTATCTGTATTTACTAAAGAGGAACTTAACAATATGCCTTCAGCCGAACAAGTCTATGTGGGTGGGGACGAGGACAGGTTGACGAGTTTAGCAGTTACCAGGGAGGATGTTCTTAAACAAATAGTAAAACTCAAACCAAACAAATCCCCAGGGCCGGATGAAGTGTTTGCTAGGGTGCTTAAAGAATGCAAAGAGGAGCTTTGTGACCCACTGTCAACCATATTTAATAAATCAATAGAGTCAGGCAGAGTGCCAGAGTTTTGGAAAGTTGCTAATGTGTTACCAGTTTTTAAGAAAGGAGATAGATCACTTGCGTCTAACTATCGACCAATTAGCCTAACGTCTATTGTGGGAAAGTTACTCGAATCTATAATAGCAAATAAAATTCGTCTTCATCTTGAAAAACATAAATTAATAATTGAGTCGCAACATGGTTTTATAAATGGCCGTTCATGTTTAACAAATTTGTTATCTTTTTATTCTAGCATTGTTGAGGCAGTTGATAGTGGTAAGGATTGCGATGTTGTATACCTTGACTTTAGCAAAGCTTTTGATACAGTGCCACATGAAAGACTGATTAAAAAAATAGAGTCTCATGGTATTGGGGGTGCTATATTAAGCTGGATTAGGGCATGGCTATACATAAGAACATAAGAACATAAGAACAAAGGTAACTGCAGAAGGCCTATTGGCCCATACGAGGCAGCTCCTATTCTATAACCACCCAATCCCACTCATATACTTGTCCAACCCGTGCTTGAAACAATCGAGGGACCCCACCTCCACAATGTTACGCGGCAATTGGTTCCACAAATCAACAACCCTGTTACTGAACCAGTATTTACCCAAGTCTTTCCTAAATCTAAACTTATCCAATTTATATCCATTGTTTCGTGTTCTGTCCTGTGTTGATACTTTTAATACCCTATTAATATCCCCCCGGTTATGTCCATTCATCCACTTGTAAACCTCTATCATGTCACCCCTAACTCTTCGCCTTTCCAGTGAATGCAACTTAAGCTTTGTTAATCTTTCTTCATATGAAAGATTTCTAATTTGGGGAATTAACTTAGTCATCCTACGCTGGACACGTTCAAGTGAATTTATATCCATTCTATAATATGGCGACCAAAACTGAACTGCATAATCTAAATGGGGCCTAACTAGAGCAAGATATAGCTTGAGAACCACACCAGGTGTCTTGTTACTAACGCTGCGATTAATAAATCCAAGTGTCCGATTTGCCTTATTACGAACATTTATGCATTGATCCTTTTGTTTTAAATTCTTACTAATCATAACTCCCAGATCCCTTTCGCAATCCGACTTCGCAATCACAACACCATCTAGCTCGTATCTTGTAACTCTATCATCATTACCTAACCTCAGAACTTTACATTTATCAGCATTAAACTGCATCTGCCAATCCTTTGACCATTTCAAAACCCTATCTAGATCAACTTGAAGTGATAGTGAGTCCTCCTCCGAATTAATTTCCCTACCGATTTTCGTATCATCGGCAAATTTGCAAATGTTGCTACTCAAACCTGAATCTAAATCATTTATATATATTATAAACAACAGAGGTCCCAGGACAGAGCCTTGAGGCACTCCACTTACAACATTTTCCCACACTGACTTGATTCCATTTATACTAACTCTCTGTTTCCTTTGGTATAGCCATGCCCTAATCCAGCTTAATATAGCACCCCCAATACCATGAGACTCTATTTTTTTAATCAGTCTTTCATGTGGCACAGTATCAAAAGCTTTGCTAAAGTCAAGGTATACAACATCGCAATCCTTACCACTATCAACTGCCTCAACAATGCTAGAATAAAAAGATAACAAATTTGTTAAACATGAACGGCCATTTATAAAACCATGTTGCGACTCAATTATTAATTTATGTTTTTCAAGATGAAGACGAATTTTATTTGCTATTATAGATTCGAGTAACTTTCCCACAATAGACGTTAGGCTAATTGGTCGATAGTTAGACGCAAGTGATCTATCTCCTTTCTTAAAAACTGGTATCACATTAGCAACTTTCCAAAACTCTGGCACTCTGCCTGACTCTATTGATTTATTAAATATGTTTGACAGTGGGTCACAAAGCTCCTCTTTGCATTCTTTAAGCACCCTAGCAAACACTTCATCCGGCCCTGGGGATTTGTTTGGTTTGAGTTTTACTATTTGTTTAAGAACATCCTCCCTGGTAACTGCTAAACTCGTCAACCTGTCCTCGTCCCCACCCACATAGACTTGTTCGGCTGAAGGCATATTGTTAAGTTCCTCTTTAGTAAATACAGATACAAAATATTTATTAAAAATACTACTCATCTCTTCATCACTATCTGTTATTTGACCTGTCTCAGTTTTTAATGGACCTATCCTTTCCCTAGTCTTAGTACGATATAACTGAAAAAACCCTTTAGGATTTGTCTTTGCTTGCCCTGCTATGCGAACTTCATAGTTTCTTTTTGCTTTCCTTATCTCTTTTTTAACATTTCTAACCAGTTGTACGAATTCCTGTTCTAAAGTGACCTCCCCATTTTTAATCCTTTTGTACCAAGCTCTCTTTTTACCTATAAGGTTCTTCAAATTCTTTGTTATCCACTTTGGGTCATTAGTATACGATCTATTCAATTTGTATGGTATACTACGTTCCTGTGCTTTGTTTAGAATATTCTTAAATAAGTTATATATTGAATCCACATCGAAATCCCCATTTAAGTCACCTATCGCTGGGTTCATGTCTCGCTCCAAGACCGGCCCACACCCCATACCCAAGCCTTTCCAATCAATTTGACCCAAAAAATTTCTTAGGCTATTAAAATCAGCTTTTCGAAAATCTGGCACTTTAACAGAATTTTCTCCTACTGGTCTATTCCATTCTATGCTAAATCTGATTTCTTTGTGATCACTGCTCCCTAGCTCACTCCCTATTTCGATGTCATTAATTTGCGTTTCCCTGTTAGTTAACACTAAATCTAAAATATTATTTTCCCGTGTTGGTTCCTTAATGTGTTGCGTAAGAAAGCAATCGTCAATTAATTCTAGAAAATCTTCTGCTTCACTATTCCCTGTTTTGTTCAACCAGTTTATTCCGCTAAAATTAAAGTCACCCATGACATAAATACTGTTAGATCTAGATGCTCTAGATATTTCATCCCATAGATGCTTTGCTTCCATTCTGTCTAAATTTGGTGGCCTATATATTACTCCTATTATAATATTATTAGCTTTTTCGTTTAATTCAATCCAAATAGTTTCTGTGTGTGGCTCTGTTTTGATTCCCTCTTTGAGACTACATTTCAAATTGTCCCTAACATATATGGCTACTCCACCTCCTCGTCTAATATATCTATCTGTGTGAAATAGTTTAAATCCATATATTTGATATTCAGCTAATAGTTCTCTATTTTCTACATTCATCCACGTTTCGGTAAGTGCAATAATATCTATTTTTTCTGTGCAGACAAGAGCATTTAATTCGTTAATTTTATTTCTTAGACTTCTACTGTTAGTGTAATATACCCTAAGTGAATTGTTATTTTGCGGACCTTCTCTTTCCCTGATCGTTTTGCCAATTCCTTTCTCCCACAAACACATACTTTTATTACCTCCTTCCTCCAAATCAATTCCCATACCTCTATCTACTAACAGTTTAAACCCAAACAAACACCTCTAACCACTTCTTCTAGCGAGTTCGCAACAGCAACAACCCCAGCTCTCGATAGATGCACCCCATCACGAGCATACATTTCATTTCTTCCATAGAAGTGTTCCCAGTTGTCTATGAAAGATATTGCATTTGATTTGCAATATCTTTCCAGCCGGCAATTGACACCAAGTGCCCTCGATATCCATTCATTTCCCACTCCCTTTCTTGGAAGAATGCCACATATGATCGGGATTCCTCCCTTGCTCCTAACTAACTCTATGGCTGTTTTATACCTCTGAATCAGTTCCTCACTCCTGACTCGACCAACATCATTTCCTCCCACGCTAATGCAAATAATGGGATTGTTCCCATTACCAGCCATAATATCATTCATGTTGTTTATAATATCACCAATGCCAGCTCCGGGATAGCAAACCCTTAACCTGTTCCCCCTATCTCTAGCACAAAACGTTCTATCCAAATACCTTATCTGGGAATCTCCCACAACTAATGTTTGCTTAGGTACTTCCTTTACTTTCTGAGGGGCCTGCGCTTCCTTTCTCTTCGTTGCTTTCCCTTTTGCGCGATCCACAGTCTCTCCACAGCACCAAAGGAAACTATACCAAAGGAAACAGAGAGTTAGTATAAATGGAATCAAGTCAGAGTGGGAAAATGTTGTAAGTGGAGTGCCTCAAGGCTCTGTCCTGGGACCTCTGTTGTTTATAATATATATAAATGATTTAGATTCAGGTTTGAGTAGCAACATTTGCAAATTTGCCGATGATACGAAAATCGGTAGGGAAATTAATTCGGAGGAGGACTCACTATCACTTCAAGTTGATCTAGATAGGGTTTTGAAATGGTCAAAGGATTGGCAGATGCAGTTTAATGCTGATAAATGTAAAGTTCTGAGGTTAGGTAATGATGATAGAGTTACAAGATACGAGCTAGATGGTGTTGTGATTGCGAAGTCGGATTGCGAAAGGGATCTGGGAGTTATGATTAGTAAGAATTTAAAACAAAAGGATCAATGCATAAATGTTCGTAATAAGGCAAATCGGACACTTGGATTTATTAATCGCAGCGTTAGTAACAAGACACCTGGTGTGGTTCTCAAGCTATATCTTGCTCTAGTTAGGCCCCATTTAGATTATGCAGTTCAGTTTTGGTCGCCATATTATAGAATGGATATAAATTCACTTGAACGTGTCCAGCGTAGGATGACTAAGTTAATTCCCCAAATTAGAAATCTTTCATATGAAGAAAGATTAACAAAGCTTAAGTTGCATTCACTGGAAAGGCGAAGAGTTAGGGGTGACATGATAGAGGTTTACAAGTGGATGAATGGACATAACCGGGGGGATATTAATAGGGTATTAAAAGTATCAACACAGGACAGAACACGAAACAATGGATATAAATTGGATAAGTTTAGATTTAGGAAAGACTTGGGTAAATAAATTTGAAGAACCTTATAGGTAAAAAGAGAGCTTGGTACAAAAGGATTAAAAATGGGGAGGTCACTTTAGAACAGGAATTCGTACAACTGGTTAGAAATGTTAAAAAAGAGATAAGGAAAGCAAAAAGAAACTATGAAGTTCGCATAGCAGGGCAAGCAAAGACAAATCCTAAAGGGTTTTTTCAGTTATATCGTACTAAGACTAGGGAAAGGATAGGTCCATTAAAAACTGAGACAGGTCAAATAACAGATAGTGATGAAGAGATGAGTAGTATTTTTAATAAATATTTTGTATCTGTATTTACTAAAGAGGAACTTAACAATATGCCTTCAGCCGAACAAGTCTATGTGGGTGGGGACGAGGACAGGTTGACGAGTTTAGCAGTTACCAGGGAGGATGTTCTTAAACAAATAGTAAAACTCAAACCAAACAAATCCCCAGGGCCGGATGAAGTGTTTGCTAGGGTGCTTAAAGAATGCAAAGAGGAGCTTTGTGACCCACTGTCAACCATATTTAATAAATCAATAGAGTCAGGCAGAGTGCCAGAGTTTTGGAAAGTTGCTAATGTGATACCAGTTTTTAAGAAAGGAGATAGATCACTTGCGTCTAACTATCGACCAATTAGCCTAACGTCTATTGTGGGAAAGTTACTCGAATCTATAATAGCAAATAAAATTCGTCTTCATCTTGAAAAACATAAATTAATAATTGAGTCGCAACATGGTTTTATAAATGGCCGTTCATGTTTAACAAATTTGTTATCTTTTTATTCTAGCATTGTTGAGGCAGTTGATAGTGGTAAGGATTGCGATGTTGTATACCTTGACTTTAGCAAAGCTTTTGATACAGTGCCACATGAAAGACTGATTAAAAAAATAGAGTCTCATGGTATTGGGGGTGCTATATTAAGCTGGATTAGGGCATGGCTATACCAAAGGAAACAGAGAGTTAGTATAAATGGAATCAAGTCAGAGTGGGAAAATGTTGTAAGTGGAGTGCCTCAAGGCTCTGTCCTGGGACCTCTGTTGTTTATAATATATATAAATGATTTAGATTCAGGTTTGAGTAGCAACATTTGCAAATTTGCCGATGATACGAAAATCGGTAGGGAAATTAATTCGGAGGAGGACTCACTATCACTTCAAGTTGATCTAGATAGGGTTTTGAAATGGTCAAAGGATTGGCAGATGCAGTTTAATGCTGATAAATGTAAAGTTCTGAGGTTAGGTAATGATGATAGAGTTACAAGATACGAGCTAGATGGTGTTGTGATTGCGAAGTCGGATTGCGAAAGGGATCTGGGAGTTATGATTAGTAAGAATTTAAAACAAAAGGATCAATGCATAAATGTTCGTAATAAGGCAAATCGGACACTTGGATTTATTAATCGCAGCGTTAGTAACAAGACACCTGGTGTGGTTCTCAAGCTATATCTTGCTCTAGTTAGGCCCCATTTAGATTATGCAGTTCAGTTTTGGTCGCCATATTATAGAATGGATATAAATTCACTTGAACGTGTCCAGCGTAGGATGACTAAGTTAATTCCCCAAATTAGAAATCTTTCATATGAAGAAAGATTAACAAAGCTTAAGTTGCATTCACTGGAAAGGCGAAGAGTTAGGGGCGACATGATAGAGGTTTACAAGTGGGTGAATGGACATAACAAGGGGGATATTAATAGGGTATTAAAAGTATCAACACAGGACAGAACACGAAACAATGGGTACAAATTGGATAAGTTTAGATTTAGGAAAGACTTGGGTAAATAGTGGTTCAGTAACAGGGTTGTAGATTTGTGGAACCAATTGCCGCGTAACGTGGTGGAGGTGGGGTCCCTCGATTGTTTCAAGCGCGGGTTGGACAAGTATATGAGTGGGATTGGGTGGTTATAGAATAGGAGCTGCCTCGTATGGGCCAATAGGCCTTCTGCAGTTACCTTTGTTCTTATGTTCTTATGTAAATACTGGTTCAGTAACAGGGTTGTTGATTTGTGGAACCAATTGCCGCGTAACATTGTGGAGGTGGGGTCCCTCGATTGTTTCAAGCACGGGTTGGACAAGTATATGAGTGGGATTGAGTGGTTATAGAATAGGAGCTGCCTCGTATGGGCCAATAGGCCTTCTGCAGTTACCTTTGTTCTTATGTTCTTATGTTCTTAAGGCATATTGTTAAGTTCTTCTTTAGTAAATACAGATATAAAATATTTGTTAAAAATACTACTCATCTCCTTGTCATTATCCGTTATTTGACCTGTCTCAGATTTTAATGGACCTATCCTTTCCCTAGTCTTAGTTCGATATAACTGAAAAAACCCTTTAGGATTTGACTTTGCTTGCTCTGCTATGCGAACTTCATAGTTTCTTTTTGCTTTCCTAATCTCTTTTTTAACATTTCTAACCAGTTGTATGAATTCCTGTTCTAACCTGACTTCCCCATTCTTAATCCTTTTGTACCAAGCTCTCTTTTTTACCTATAAGGTTCTTTAAATTATTTGTTATCCACTTTGGGTCATTAGTATCCAATCTATTCAATTTGTATGGTATACTACGTTCCTGTGCTTTTTTTAGAATATTCTTAAATAAGTTATATATTAAATCCACATCGAAATCCCCTTTTACGTCTCCTGTCGCTGGGTTCATGTCTCGCTTTAAGTCCGGCCCCCACCCCATACCCAAGAGTTTCCAATCTATTTGACCCAAAAAATTTCGTAGGCTATTAAAATAAGCTTTTCGAAAATCTGGCACTTTAACAGAATTTTCTCCTACAGGTCTATTCCATTCTATGCTAAATCTGATAACTTTGTTATCACTGTTCCCTAGCTCACTCCCTATTTCGATGTCATTAATTTGTGTTTCCCTGTTAGTTAACACTAAATCTAAAATATTGTTTTCCCGCGTTGGTTCCTTAATGTGTTGCGTAAGAAAGCAATCGTCAATTAATTCTAGAAAATCTTCTGCTTCACTATTCCCTGTTTTGTTCACCCAGTTTATTCCACTAAAATTAAAGTCACCCATGACATAAATACTGTTAGATCTAGATGCTCTAGATATTTAATTAAATTAAACGAATTAAATGCTCTTGTCTGCATAGAAAAAATATATATTATTGCACTTACCGAAACGTGGATGAATGTAGAAAATAGAGAACTATTAGCTGAATATCAAATAAATGGATTTAAACTATTTCACACAGATAGATATATTAGACGAGAAGGGGGAGTAGCCATATATGTTAGGGACAATTTGAAATGTAGTCTCAAAGAGGGAATCAAAACTGAGCCACACACAGAAACTATTTGGATAGAATTAAACGAAAAAGCAAATAATATTTTAATAGGAGTTATATATAGGCCACCAAATTTAGACAGAATGGAAGCAAAGCATCTATGGGATGAAATATCTAGGGCATCTAGATCTAACAGTATTTACGTCATGGGTGACTTTAATTTTAGTGGAATAAACTGGTTGAACAAAACAGGGAATAGTGAAGCAGAAGATTTTCTAGAATTAATTGACGATTGCTTTCTTACGCAACACATTAAGGAACCAACACGGGAAAATAATATTTTAGATTTAGTGTTAACTAACAGGGAAACACAAATTAATGACATCGAAATAGGGAGTGAGCTAAGGAACAGTGATCATAAAGAAATCAGATTTAGCATAGAATGGAATAGACCTGTAGGAGAAAATTCTGTTAAAGTGCCAGATTTTCGAAAAGCTGATTTTAATATCCTTAGAAATTTTTTGGGTCAAATTGATTGGAAAGTCTTGGGTATGGGGTGGGGGCCGGTCTTGGAGGGAGACATGAACCCAGCGATAGGTGACGTAAATGGGGATTTCGATGTGGATTCATTATATAACTTATTTAAGAATATTCTAAACAAAGCACAGGAACGTAGTATACCATACAAATTGAATAGATCGAATACCAATGACCCAAAGTGGATAACAAAGAATTTGAAGAACCTTATAGGTAAAAAGAGAGCTTGGTACAAAAGGATTAAAAATGGGGAGGTCACTTTAGAACAGGAATTCGTACAACTCGTTAGAAATGTTAAAAAAGAGATAAGGAAAGCAAAAAGAAACTATGAAGTTCGCATAGCAGGGCAAGCAAAGACAAATCCTAAAGTGTTTTTTCAGTTATATCGTACTAAGACTAGGGAAAGGATAGGTCCATTAAAAACTGAGACAGGTCAAATAACAGATAGTGATGAAGAGATGAGTAGTATTTTTAATAAATATTTTGTATCTGTATTTACTAAAGAGGAACTTAACAATATGCCTTCAGCCGAACAAGTCTATGTGGGCGGGGACGAGGACAGGTTGACGAGTTTAACAGTTACCAGGGAGGATGTTCTTAAACAAATAGTAAAACTCAAACCAAACAAATCCCCAGGGCCGGATGAAGTGTTTGCCAGGGTGCTTAAAGAATGCAAAGAGGAGCTTTGTGACCCACTGTCAACCATATTTAATAAATCAATAGAGTCAGGCAGAGTGCCAGAGTTTTGGAAAGTTGCTAATGTGATACCAGTTTTTAAGAAAGGAGATAGATCACTTGCGTCTAACTATCGACCAATTAGCCTAACGTCTATTGTGGGAAAGTTACTCGAATCTATAATAGCAAATAAAATTCGTCTTCATCTTGAAAAACATAAATTAATAATTGAGTTGCAACATGGTTTTATAAATGGCCGTTCATGTTTAACAAATTTGTTATCTTTTTATTCTAGCACTGTTGAGGCAGTTGATAGTGGTAAGGATTGCGATGTTGTGTACCTTGACTTTAGCAAAGCTTTTGATACAGTGCCACATGAAAGACTGATTAAAAAGATAGAGTCTCATGGTATTGGGGGTGATAAATTAACTTGGATTAGGGCATGGCTATTCCAAAGGAAACAGAGAGTTAGTATAAATGGGGTTAAGTCAGAGTGGGATAATGTTGTTAGTGGAGTACCTCAGGGCTCTGTCCTGGGACCTCTGTTGCTTATAATATATATAAATGATTTAGATTCAGGTTTGAGTAGCAACATTTGCAAATTTGCCGATGATACGAAAATCGGTAGGGAAATTAATTCGGAGGAGGACTCACTATCACTTCAAGTTGATCTAGATTGGGTTTTGAAATGGTCGAAGGATTGGCAGATGCAGTTTAATGCTGATAAATGTAAAGTTCTGAGGTTAGGTAATGATGATAGGGTTACAAGATGCGAGCTAGATGGTGTTCTTCAGCTATATCTTGCTCTAGTTAGGCCTTGTATTTTTCTGTTTCCCTCCCTTCTTTCTTTCTCTTTTTTTATCTTTCTTTCCATATCTCGTTTGTGTGTCTATGTCCTCCCTCTGCAGACGATGAGTCACAATAACGTGGCTGAAGATATGATGACCAAACCACACGTCATAAGACGAAGAAACGACGGCAATTTGGTCCGTCTTGGACCATTATCAAGTCGATTGTAATAAGTGTCAAATACGGACCGAAACGTCGTATTTTTTCATATTATGGTATGTGGTTTGATCATCATGTCCCCACTCTCTACCCCCCTACCTCGCCCTTCCTGCCCTACTGCACAACTAGGTTTCGTCAGGCCTTGAACTTCATACTGTTTGGTTCTATTAAGATTAGTTTTTATATGATATCATATAATGTTTACAGTCATGCCTACCACCAGACCACGTGTGTGATTTTCTTATGACTACAATACGAAAGAACGTATTGTTGTGAATGCTGTGGTGTTCTATGTAAACATAACAACATACCCCTTTACTACCTCTACACTTCTCTCTCTCAAAAAAAAAAAAAATTGACGTCTTTGTGACTTAACGTTATGGTATCAGTATTTTGCTGCGCAGGAACTCCTTTATTTCACTAAAGCAGCTTTCAAATATCTTTCATTTTTCTCCAACATTTGTATTAGTCGAAGGCATTTTCTCTGAAGGCATTTTCTCTGATCGTTCAAAAAATGGAGAAACTTACTACAATGCCGAAGTGCTTGAATGAAGGTGAAGGAAAGAACCAATAAATATGTTAGTGTTTTAAAATCAAATTTTCGGATTCAACCTACATCCTTTCTCAAGGTGCTGTATACAATGTTTTGAGAACAATGTTCACAGCACCTTGAGAAAAAAACGTTTTGAGAACAATATTTACAGTACCTTGAGGAAGGATGTAGGTTGCATCCGAAATTTGGTTTTAAATTATTAACATTCTTACATATGTATTGGGTCTTTCCTTCAACTTGCTTAACAAAATATTAAGTAACTTACCGCTCTATGCCTTGTCTAATTTCTGTCGCCCAGTCATATAATTTAGTCAATTTTATTAGGCAAGATTTAGTGTTCCTAAGCCTGTGCTTGTGTTGTGTTATTAATGCTCTTCTTTCCAAATAGTTTACTAGTCACTTAATCTTCCTCATCACTTTGCATGATATGGAAGTTAAGGACACTTGCCCTAGTATGGGTCAAGGGAGAGAGGAGAGGTACATGTTTCCTTTGCACCCATTAATACTTTCTGTTATTCATTTTGCCGTAAGCTGAACACTATTAATTCCACCATTACCATCACACTATGATATATTTTGATGTATGGATTTGTGACATGCAGATTTTGTTATGAATGAAACATAGCGACATATGGGATTTGGTGTACTTTTTAGTGCATGGGTATGTTGTGTAGCCGAGTGTGGACTTTGATGAGGATTTTGTTACATAAGTGTATTACAAAAGCCATTTTTGGTATCCAAAGTTCCCTTCTATCTGCAGGTGTGGGTGTGGAGAATCTTCTGAGAGGACTTGAACGTGAGGGCGTCACCACCAACAAGCTCTTAGTGGAGGTTACAGACGATATTTCTCTGGAAGAAGAACATCGCCTAAGACATCTGGCACTAAAGTTCGGCATCCAGGGTTTTCAAGTCACTTGGACCGGAAGAAGAACAGACTAACCCTCGAAAACCCACATCCAATTTTTGTACTGCTATATGGAGCTGCAGGTCAGTTTGACCTTTCACAAGTTTGAATTGTTAATGTTTTAATGTAATCTGTGTAATGTTATGATATGAATGAGTTGTGGCATGGGGCATGTAAACAACTCGACACGTAGTATTTTTATGTCATGAGTTAAATACATGAATGAATTGCGGCGCGTTAACATGTTAATCCTTGGAGTGTGCACGTATCTCAGCCACTGGTTCATCACTATGTCCATTTAAGTAAATCTAAAACCAAAATAATATATATTTAATTATTTTTAAATTCAGCAATGAATGTAATGAACTGCCCCTTTCTGGTGGCTCCTCGAATTTTAATGAAGCCAGTTATCCAAGATGACATCCATAAATTACATAAATTTCTAAAATAAAGGGTACGTATTAAGAAAGTAAAAAATTACTTTCCTGGTTGTCTGTCAAAAATGCATATAAGGATTTTATTAAACATGAAACAAGGAACATAATTGCTTTTTAAACATTTTTTATATTTCTAATGGTTAAGAAAAAAGGAGATAGTCCATGTTATCTCGATGACACAAATTTATTTTACATTTATTGTCTTTGTCTCTTTGTGCCATTAAATCTTGGAATTTATCTTAGTAATTGCAATTTTGTATTTTTCTCTATTTGTGTTTAATTAAAAATGTCCGATGAGGTGTTGAAGCAATAAATAAATCTCTTAAAGTTGAGTCTAAACTATGAAGTCTAAACTATCCAACCTGCGAAGCTGGTTTCATGTGGAGCGTCCTCCATCTGCCAAAAAATATCCCAGACTTCTTATTTATAATATTATGAGCTTTGTGACATATCAATACCAACTTTCCTCTAGTTAATTCATTGATTGTGTTCGGAAAAAGAGTAGAATTGTTAGATCCTGAGTATGTGCATATTAGTAGTCGGCTCAGAAATGTGAGTGTATAGCAGTAAAAAAAATTAAATGTAAAAATGCAGTGAAAAGGCAACATACACATTATGATCTAAAACCCAATGTACAACATAAAAGTTTCTTTTGTGATGAGAAAAAGAGAACCACTGTATTGCATAGCAAGCGGCGAAAGTGACAATAGCCTGAAGTTTGCTGTCCAACTGTGTAACAATAAAACATTTAAAGTGCGCCTGAGTGACTGCATAGACCCTGGAGATGTTTATGCAACAGACGACATCACATATCTCAAACACTGCTGGAGCAAACATACTGCAAATGTATTAAGACTCACGTATCTTAGTGTGGAATGTTTAAGAGCCATGAGGGAGCAACTGATGTTGAGTTCATACCCGTTATCAATAACTTTGTTCATAGCACTGAATGATGGCATACACGAAACACAAATGAATTCTCAAAAGCAAATTAAAAAGCTTGTAGAAGAAGAATTATAAAGTTTTGTCGATTTTTTCAGCAAAACCCCAAAAAATGAGTGAATGGCTTCACTCACTGGCTTCATTCACTCTTTGACTCTGGGGTGGCTCTAGCAGCCACAGTTGATGTAAGTCTTATCTGAGCAGATGATACGTGTCCAAAGACAATGAGATGAAAATCTCATTGATGCAGCATCGGTAATGAAACTTAGAAAATGAACATTCAGTTGGACTTTTGAAAAGTTAACTTATAAGAAGTCATTCTGAAAAATGTTTATCATTTCTTAAGTTGTGCATACATGGCCACATTAAGATGACATCTGTTATGAATGTCGTCTCGTTTGGAACCTTCCTAACTTCAAGAGTCGTGCTTCCACATCCTTGCATGTACTAGACGGCCCAGAAAACATTATAATAATCACCGGAAGGTTGTGAACTGCAGCACCTTCGAGAAATATATATTTTTTAATTTTAACGGAAGCTTAGTGAAATTTTTCTAGGATGGCGTTTTCAGGTGCTGCTGCTTGAGAGAACACTCTAGGCGTCTAGAGGAGCAGAGGCGACGACGCTGACACCATGGGCACTCACCCATGGTTCCGTGATGGTTGTGCACCAGGAAGAGGTTGAGATTGACACTCCTGAGTCACTCATACAGTTAGACCCACCATCATGAAGTTCACTTGGGAACATTTCGACGTTTCCCACTGAACTCTCTCTCAGTGCAGCATCTCCAATTCCGCAAATTTAAGTGTGGCAAAAATTCAGCCAACGGTTTAAGTAAAAGTAACTCTTAGATTCAAATTGGCTCAAAGATTTAATATGGATAATGCTAAACTAAATGTTGTGAAAAAAGACCTGATGAAAATTAAAATGAGAATCCTGATGAATGTGGTGAAGAAATACTCTAATGTGCAGCTTTAGTACCTACATAATCTGTGTATCATTCACTGGTGAACAAGCCAATACAGATAATGAGCGTATGTGTACATTCTCTCACAGACAGCATTTCAACATGTACTGCCATACATATTACATTTATGAAAAAGCTGGAACGAGTAACAACCACAATTGTAAGTTAAAATTAAAAAACTGTTGTCACTTCTCACCATAATATTTATAAACCACTGTATAATCTAGCAATGGTAAAAAAAGACCTTTCTAAAAATTGGGTACTCAGTCCTGGAGAAATGCATACAGTAATAGAAATGGTACGAGCAATAGGTAAAGTTGTTGGTGGCACTGAACTGGAATGGGCCTTAGCTGATTTATATGGTAATACAGAAATGTCACAAATCCTGGCAGGAAAACGTGTGAAGTGAGAAGCTGAAGCTCATATTACACTAATATTTGCTCTCTTACGGTGCTATATTGTCTTGGGTCTCTTCGAGAATGATGACACTTAAGACAACTGTAATAGGGAAATCCACAGCTGATCACTACCTTGAAAAAATATATATTTAATAAATACGTGTTGTTAACACGAACTACGTTGAAAACTTATGATGACAACATTGATGGCCCATAACTCACAAATGGTAAAATATATCAAGCAATTGCTAATCAGTAATTTTATTCCATGTGTCATGCTGAATAAAAATGATTATATGCATTTCTTCCATTTTTGCACTCTAAGAGGTAATATACTTAATTCTAGATATTTATGTAATTTAAGGCGCCTATCTTGGACAAATGACATCATGAAAATTATATCGCAGAATTTTAAGGTAAACACCTGGGACAATCAAACTAAAGTATTCCTTTACCCCTCACTTGCGTGGAACGTGAAAAATGGCAACTTCACAATTCTTTATGTAGTAGTTGTGGATTAGATTATGAATGAATAGGCACTTTGCAGCAATGAGTTTCATTGATTACTTTCACTACACATCAGTTTATATCATTTACTCTGCTATCGAAAGGAGAGTAAAGAAGTGAATAATAATGAAAATATGTAGATTAGTGGAAAAGGGAGGTGGCTCTACGTTTGTGCTAAAGAGTTATTGACCGTAAACGATATATTGTATGATAATTCATGTATTAGCATTTGGCAGTTGAAGCAGATGACTTGACAATCACACACAAAATGCTCCCTTGATAGTCTATTATTTTATATTATTTTTAACAATAATAGAAATGAAAATGAATCAGATTTTTTTTCGTGGGTTTGTCATGCAAGTTGATTACGCAGCCCACGAGTTAAAGTTAATAGCTGTATACCCAAGTTCCCAAGTTTTCTTGCATGCTGTGATCTCGTTTGCCTCATTTTCTTGAGAATCTTTTCACATCTTCTGGTTTGGGATTGTGCTTTTTGGGGGCTGATCTCTAGAGCTTCCTGCGGTGTTTGGGTTCCTGCCATTCGTCCAGTCTCCTGCTCACCCATCTCTCTGTCTCTCGCCTTGTCTTTCTGTTTCCTTCTGCCTGTCTCTATCTCTGTCTCTGCCTCTCCTCGCTTCTGCCATTCTGTCTGTGTCTATCTGTCTGTCTGTCTGTCTGTCTGTCTGTCTGTCTGTCTGTCTGTCTGTCTGTCTGTCTGTCTGTCTGTCTGTCTGTCTGTCTGTCTGTCTGTCTGTCTCTCTCTCTCTCTCTCTCTCTCTCTCTCTCTCTCTCTCTCTCTCTCTCTCTCTCTCTCTCTCTCTCTCTCTCTCTCTCTCTCTCTCTCTCTCTCTCTCTCTCTCTTTTTTCTCTTCTCTCTATATTCTCTCCTCTATCTTCTTTCCTCTAATCTCCTTTCTCTTTTCTCGTTTCTCTATCTCTCTTCTATCTATCTCCTCTCTCTCTCTCTCTCTCTCTCTCTCTCTCTCTCTCTCTCTCTCTCTCTCTCTCTCTCTCTCTCGTTTTAATAAAACATTATATATTTACATTTTATAAATTCTCAAAACACGCGAATAAAAAAATAAAATGGCGTTTTTAAAACATTTAGAAAACAATAAAATGATTGGTGGATAGTGGACGTCTTTCAGATTAGAATAAGAAAAAGTAACAATAAGAAAAGCCGACAAAACAGCAGCATATGTATTGATTCCTACCCATGAATACATGAACAAAATTAGCGACATCCTAAGTGACGACTCCAAATTTCAACGAATCACGAGGAACCCCGTAGAAGACCTTAAGCGGAAAGTAAACAAAACAATTACAGCAATCAACGCAAAGAAAGGTAGTGTGCATTTCAATAAACTTCAAGGCGACTATGGCTTAGGATATGCCTACGGCAATGGTAAGACGCATAAACCAGGTAACCCACTACGCCCTATAATCAGCCAAATACCAACCCCAACTTATCACCTGGCAAAGAAACTCAATGAACTCCTAACTCCATACACTCCAAGTAAGTTTAGTCTACAATCATCAGCAGATTTCCTAGAATTGATCAAATCTACCCAGCCCGATGGAATCATCGCTTCCCTGGACGTTGAATCCCTTTTTACCAACGTCCCAGTCGACACAACCATAGGAATGATACTGGACAGAGCATACAGAGACGAGAGCACCCCCAAATTAGACATACCTGAGCCACACTTGAAAAGTCTTCTCGAAGCATGTACAAAGGAAGCCCCTTTCATCAGTCCACAAGGAGACATGTATTTACAAATAGACGGAGTAGCAATGGGCTCCCCCTTAGGAGTTTTATTTGCTAATTTTTATATGGGAACCATCGAAGATAGGGTCTTCAGTAGCAGACAAAAACCAACTGTATACTGCCGTTATGTAGATGACATATTCGTAATAGTAAAAGACTCAGATGAACTAATTGACTTAAAAAGACACCTAGAGAGAGAGTCAGTACTCCGATTTATACATGAAAATAGTGAAAATAACAGTCTGCCATTCTTGGATGTACTAATAACAAAAACAGGAACCTCTTTAAGCACCAACGTATATACCAAGCCCACCAACATAGGATTATGCCTGAACGGTAGAAGTGAGTGCCCCCAAAGATACAAAGCCAGTGTTCTCAATGCTTATATTCGTCGAGCGCTTACCCACTGCTCTGAATGGAGCAACGTGAGTAGAGAGTTTGAAAGAGTAACTCAGGTATTGGTGAACAACGGATATAGCAACGCGGAAATAAACGCTGCTATAAGAAGACACTTGGACCGTTGGTATAATTCAGAACCTAGAACAGAAACCACAACACCCCCAATAAAATTATATTATAAATCAACCATGCACAGTGAACATATAAAAGAGGAAAGAATAATGAAAGAAATAATCCGTAAAGGAGTAAAAAGCACTACTCCTAACCAAAACATAAACCTGATAATATTCTACAAAACCAAGAAGACTTCCGAACTCCTTATCAAAAACAGCCCGAAGCCGACGGAGAACCCTCTACAGCAGTCAAGCGTTGTATACATGTACACTTGCCCCCACGAAGGATGTAACCTTCAATGTAAGTACATAGGTATGACGTCGACCAAGCTGACGAGGCGTTTGACATGCCATCTTCAATCTGGTGCCCCTAGGAATCACATGAGACAAGCCCATGACATTACTCTAACAAGAGAAATGTTGAACAAGAATACTTGCATAATAGACAAAACCCAAGATTCAAGAAGATTACAAATTCTTGAGGCAATTCACATAAGAATAGAGCGACCTACCATGAACACCCAAATCACGGAACTATTTACTCTACCCACCATGAGAGTAAGGACAAGACAAGAACATATCGATGCCAACACAGAAGACAATGTCCAACATAACAGGCCAATTACACTGGATTAATCTTTGTGTTTAGATAGGAGATGCCTCGTATGGGCCAATAAGCCTTCTGCAGCCCCTATGTTTATCCCTTATGTATCCCCCCATGTTTTT
The DNA here is from genome assembly GCF_040958095.1 of Procambarus clarkii. Taxonomy (NCBI): domain Eukaryota; kingdom Metazoa; phylum Arthropoda; class Malacostraca; order Decapoda; family Cambaridae; genus Procambarus; species Procambarus clarkii. The sequence goes on from NC_091195.1 coordinate 30,498,879, forward strand.
CACCTTCATTGTATTATCACCTGACCTAATGCGGGTATAAAATCAACTAGTATTGTAAGATCTGTTCACTTGAGAATGAACCATGGAGGTTCGAAACGTCGTGCAAATTATACAAATAAGTGTAATACACTCTATAGTAAATCACTTCTTTTCTTCACCTTAAAAGTACGAAAATGAGTTTTGGAGAACTCCTATTCCAATTAAGCCCTGATGCTAAGAAAATAGTTAGAGGGATAGAAGCCCTAAACCAGAAAATAATAAATACAGAATATGCGGTCATATTCAATGAAACATGTTTGAAAGAAAACCTGCTGCCAGTATACACCAATATATATATATATATATATATATATATATATATATATATATATATATATATATATATATATATATATATATATATATATATATATATATATATATACACACAACTTTAGAACACTTTCCCACCAGGAGACTCGAATCCTAGCCAGCACAGAAGCCTTCCAGCAACTGGCATAACAGGTACGCCTTAACCCGCTCCACCACCCGCTCAGACCCTTAAAAGAGATGGTAATTTCGGAGTATTTAAATACACCAAAGATCACCACCTCCCAAGAGCACTAGAGCAAGTGAGGGGTCATTTAGACGTTAATTTCATCAAGTCCCTGTTAATATGGGAAGACACAGTGTCTATGCTTAAGGCACAACTCTCCTAAACACGAGAGTTAAGTATACAACTTTAGAACACTTTCCCACCAGGAGACTCGAACCCTAGCCAGCACAGAAGCCTTCCAGCAACTGGCATAACAGGTACGCCTTAACCCGCTCCACCACCCGCTCAGACCCTTAAAAGAGATGGTAATTTCGGAGTATTTAAATACACCAAAGATCACCACCTCCCAAGAGCACTAGAGCAAGTGAGGGGTCATTTAGACGTTAATTTCATCAAGTCCCTGTTAATATGGGAAGACACAGTGTCTATGCTTAAGGCACAACTCTCCTAAACACGAGAGTTAAGTATACAACTTTAGAACACTTTCCCACCAGGAGACTCGAACCCTAGCCAGCACAGAAGCCTTCCAGCAACTGGCATAACAGGTACGCCTTAACCCGCTCCACCACCCGCTCAGACCCTTAAAAGAGATGGTAATTTCGGAGTATTTAAATACACCAAAGATCACCACCTCCCAAGAGCACTAGAGCAAGTGAGGGGTCATTTAGACGTTAATTTCATCAAGTCCCTGTTAATATGGGAAGACACAGTGTCTATGCTTAAGGCACAACTCTCCTAAACACGAGAGTTAAGTATACAACTTTAGAACACTTTCCCACCAGGAGACTCGAACCCTAGCCAGCACAGAAGCCTTCCAGCAACTGGCATAACAGGTATGCCTTAACCCGCTCCACCACCCACTCAGACCCTTAAAAGAGATGGTAATTTCGGAGTACTTAAATACACCAAAGATCACCACCTCCCAAGAGCACTAGAGCAAGTGAGGGGTCATTTAGACGTTAATTTCATCAAGTCCCTGTTAATATGGGAAGACACAGTGTCTATGCTTAAGGCACAACTCTCCTAAACACGAGAGTTAAGTATACAACTTTAGAACACTTTCCCACCAGGAGACTCGAACCCTAGCCAGCACAGAAGCCTTCCAGCAACTGGCATAACAGGTACGCCTTAACCCGCTCCACCACCCGCTCAGACCCTTAAAAGAGATGGTAATTTCGGAGTATTTAAATACTCCAAAGATCACCACCTCCCAAGAGCACTAGAGCAAGTGAGGGGTCATTTAGACGTTAATTTCATCAAGTCCCTGTTAATATGGGAAGACACAGTGTCTATGCTTAAGGCACAACTCTCCTAAACACGAGAGTTAAGTATACAACTTTAGGAGACTCGACTCGTGTTTAGGAAAGTTGTGCCTTAAGCATAGACACTGTGTCTTCCCATATTAACAGGGACTTGATGAAATTAACGTCTAAATGACCCCTCACTTGCTCTAGTGCTCTTGGGAGGTGGTGATCTTTGGTGTATTTAAATACTCCGAAATTACCATCTCTTTTAAGGGTCTGAGCGGGTGGTGGAGCGGGTTAAGGCGTACCTGTTATGCCAGTTGCTGGAAGGCTTCTGTGCTGGCTAGGGTTCGAGTCTCCTGGTGGGAAAGTGTTCTAAAGTTGTATACTTAACTCTCGTGTTTAGGAGAGTTGTGCCTTAAGCATAGACACTGTGTCTTCCCATATTAACAGGGACTTGATGAAATTAACGTCTAAATGACCCCTCACTTGCTCTAGTGCTCTTGGGAGGTAGTGATCTTTGGTGTATTTAAATACTCCGAAATTACCATCTCTTTTAAGGGTCTGAGCGGGTGGTGGAGCGGGTTAAGGCGTACCTGTTATGCCAGTTGCTGGAAGGCTTCTGTGCTGGCTAGGGTTCGAGTCTCCTGGTGGGAAAGTGTTCTAAAGTTGTATACTTAACTCTCGTGTTTAGGAGAGTTGTGCCTTATATATATATATATATATATATATATATATATATATATATATATATATATATATATATATATATATATATATATATATATATATATATATATATATATATATATATATATATATATATGTCGTACTTAGTAGCCAGAACGCACTTCTCCGCCTACTATGCAAGGCCCGATTTGCCTAATAAGCCAAGTTTTCATGAATTATTATATTTTCTCAATTTTTTTTCTTATGAAATGATAAATCTACGCATTTCATTATGTAAGAGGTCAATTTTTTTTTATTGGAGTTAAAATTAACGTAGATATATGACCGAACCTAACCAACCCTACCTAACCTAACCTAACATATCTTTATATGTTAGGTTAGGTTAGGTAGCCGAAAAAGTTAGGTTAGGTAGGTTAGGTTGTTGAAAAAACATTAATTCATGAAAACTTTGCTTATTAGGCAAATCGGGCCTTGCATAGTAGGCTGAGAAGTGCATTCTGGCTACTAGGTACGACATATATATATATATATATATATATATATATATATATATATATATATATATATATATATATATATATATATATATATATATATATATATATATATATATATATATATATATATATATATATATTATTATAGACTGTGGGTTGGTTGGTGTTGTCGTCGTCGATCCTTCTCTATGGACAACCCAACCCACAACTCGGCAGAGTGCTTATACTAGGAGATCACCCTTGGCGCTTCTGGCTCTTGGAGAGGGGCTCAACGTCACACGTTTAGGGGATGCGGCTCCAACACTTAGCCTCGTTGTCACGTGCACACACCCACTCGAGCCGCTGTGACTTCCCACTCTCTCCTTATGAGATATGATCTCCTCAATCCCCTATGACTTACTAGTATTACCTCTTACCCTGTCCACAGCAGTGGTTCTTGGCTCTTTCTCTCTCTCTCTCCTTCTTCACTACTTCCTGGGAAGCCTCACTAGGACAAGGGCAAACACCAGCAAATTGTGACACATTTACTGAACAAAGCACATACACGATACATACACACATATAATAATAATGAATCCTATACTCTATAATATCACAATCAGGTTGCACTCCAATACCATCAGAACTCTATTATCAGCTTATCAAGTGGTATCCTATCTCCTGGTTCACCACCTGATACTATTAACCTCCTCAAGTTGGTCAAGCCTACATACACTGTTGCACTATCAGCAAGATAATGTACATATAGAAAATCAGCATTTGAATGCAATAACATATACCAGTATAAATGTTCATTGATACTTCAGTATAAAAACTCCTTGACATAAGAATGCCAACAGTCACTCACCTCTCACTGCGTCTTGCACGCTAATGACAACCAAACACTATCAACTCCCTACTAGTAATCCACCAGAACTTCCCCTTCCACCTCTGGAAGTTCACCATCCTAATATCCTTAGGTTTTTCCGGGCTTCACTACCAGGATCCTCTGCAGCTCCTCCAGGCTGCTATCATGAAGTTTCCTTGTGCAACTACGGTGCTTCACCCTTCTGTTAGGTTCTTCCACAGCTCTCTTGGCTGCTACACCACCTCTACAGAAGCACGTGACACTCCTCTTCACTGCTGCTTCTCCTCACAGCTCGAGGTCCTCTGCTCCACTACCTTGGAGTCTCATCAGCTACTTCATCTGCTGGCTTCGAAGTTCTCAGCAACTTCTTCCCCAAAGAACAAACCTGCAACCCATCGACACTCCAATAAAATGTTCCCCTTTAACACATAAACAAAAATAACCACACAATATGCTTGCCTCAAACCTCTATCTGTCCTCTACATACAGTGAGAGTGGACTCCCCCGTTTTGGGCGGGTCCATACTCCACCTCGCCTGGCGGCGGTCCTCACTCGCTGGGAGGGTCTTCCTCCATCCGGAGCCAGGCTCCCTCAGTCGTCCGCCAGCGCTCAGAGGGGGCGGACGTCGCTCCGTGTTCCTCCCTCTCCACTCTCTTATTTCAGGCTTTCTGCCTTATTAAAATATGTCTAACTTATAAATAAACATCGCTACTGTCGCTGGGCACACGACCAACTACAAGCAATCACTATGAACTGGCGTTTATCGTGCTTACCACAGATTAATTGGTCGAGGGCGCTTTCCCTCTGACGGCGTCTGGTCAGGGCGCTCCCACGCAGCCCACAATAATGCTTCTGGGCGATTTAATATCTGCTCGTCGACCAGGACTTGAGACCACAACGTTCCCAGCTCGATTCCACAGCTGGTACGTCCGCACACTTCTCTTCTCTTCGAGATATATCACTAGGGGTTCCCTTCTGGCGGGAGCTCAAACGGAGCGCGGCTTCCCCCTGCGATGTCTGGCACTCAAGTGAGGTCAAGGTCCTCCGGAAGCGAGCCTCACGCCTCCAGCAAAATGTCCACATCTCCTAGCCCGTCATTTATCTATTTTCTTCTGCATTGCCCATAATCTCAAACTGTTACACATATCCAACCAACCATTTTTCATATGGGTTATCACCTCAATATTTACTAGACCTTCTAATTAGGTCAGGCTTGCTGAATAACTCTCAAGGAGGGAGACTCGTTTCTCCTGTAGGCTGAGATCATAACACTCCCCTCCCCTTATTTTTGAGAGTTATTCCAGTGGCAAAGCTCGGGATAATACATCCGCCACCACACTGTCTCGTTCTTCACCTCATATACTCTCTTAGGAGTCTACAATTAATTCGTTGCACCTTGCAACATCTGGCACACCACTCTCCAGAAATATGATCTTCTCACAAACGATTTGACTTCTCTGACACCTCTTAGCTAGGCTGTCCTCTTTGGACGCCTGCACTCCATTGGTCCACTCTACTTACTGTCTCCACCCTCCGTTTCCTCGTCTTCTTCTCTTCCCGTCCAGAGTCAGACATCTGCTGTCTGTACCTCCTCTGTCGTCTTCACACTTCCATCTACTGCCATTATACTTCCGTCTCCTGTCATCATACTTCACTCCCTCGTCTTCACCAACTATCCTCCCTTTCGTCTCCTCATTTGTCCAAGACATCGTCTTGTTTGACCTCCATCGAGTCCTCGGCTTTCTTCTATTCCTCCATGCTTGCATCATCATCCTCTTCCCACACTTCTCACCTCTATACCACTCCATTTCTTCTCCTTCAACTCTTCTTCGTTCCCTAAAAGTTTCTTCGGGCACTGTATTACACCCAACAGCACTCGACCGTACACGTCGCCTTGCCTCTCCCAGAGTGCTCGTAAGCATCTCTCCACACATACTGTCTCTTCTCCTTTCATTTTCTCGGCTATTACTCTTCACCATCTATCTCTCCTCCACGTTGTCTGCGAAACGTGTCAACTCTTGACATCTCAAACAACTTAACTCCACTATCCCTATGCCTCTGTGCTCGTGGACAACGTGACGCTCTACTCCCGTCCTCAGTATGTCCACATCTTTCCTCATTCATACTCAGCACAGTTGCATTCACCTTCCGACTCCTAATTTCAGCAGTCTGGGCTCTACTCAGGTCAACTCCCTTCACAGTATTCTTCTTCGGCTGGGTCATCCTCACTTTCGACCTCACCGAGACTCCATTTGCCTGGGCTGGACCTTCATCAAACAGCCACGCTATGTCTACATCAATATCTTCCACTGGCTGAATCGACACTGTCTCACCTTCTCCAGTGTCTTCCTCGTCGGCCACCTCTGCCTTCGTCACTACCGAGACAGGGTACTCAATGGCTTGGCGGTCTCCTGACTCATCTCCTCGGATGTCAGTCAGGTTCACACTCTCAGGTGTCCCACACGTGCCGTGGCCTTCTGGGCACTCCTCTGGCACAGTCTCCGCTATGACTCTTGTCAACACCTTTGTCCCGCACAAGTCATTCCCCAGGATCACTTGGACTCCTGGAATAGGTATGTCGGGGCACACTCCCAACATCACCTCTGCCGACACATATTCCGACCTTAGCTGGACAGTGCATACGGGCATGTCACTCTCAGACAATAACCCATATACCCTCATCTTACTCCTGCCAGCTAACCGTCGATCATTCCCAATCAGGCTTCTCGTAATCAAGCTCTGATTAGCTCCGGTATCTCTTAAGATACCAACTTCTACCTCAGGTTGGCTTCCTACACTGATCCAACCTTTGCTCATGAACGGCCTATACCTCTCGTTCACTAAGTTCATCTTCTGTGGTTTGTCTCTGAACACATTAATATATTTGCTTCGGGGGTCACACATGGCCAGGGTCACAACTCTCTTGCCCTGCCGACAATCTCGCATCACGTGACCCAATCCGTTACAATTGTAACATCTCATCTGGGAGAAATCTCTCCTATACGTACCAAAGCGGCTCTGACTTTGTCCACTCACATGAGAGTTCCTCGGGCCAGGTACACTACTTGCACTCTGTGGGGTTCTACTGGACTCTTGATTTCCAGGATAACGATTAGTTTCTTGTTTAGCTCCTCCATCTTCACTTTCAGACGAAGTGCGCGACCTACTCTTCTGAGTTTTAGGGTACTTACTTTTATCTGCCCATTTATCAAAATTTTTCTCACCCCAGACTCTTCTGGGTCTTTCATAATTTCTTCCTCCCCAGACTCCATTGGATCTGCCATTGCTGCGTCTCACCTCATTCTTCACTCTGTTCTCCCTTAAGCTCTTGTATGCTTCAGTAATCATATCCGCCCTATCTGCGGCATCTTTCACCTCCATTATCCCTGCTTCTTGGATCTTGAACTTTGTTTCGGGATGCATCATCTCCAAGAACTTCTCCATGACCATCAGTTGCTTCAGGTCAGCGTAAGATCCAACTCCAGCAGCCTCAATCCACTTCTGGAATCGTCTTTCCAGATCTCTTGCTGTCTCAGCAAACGTACACGCTCCAACTTTGATCATCTCTCTGAAGCGCTTTCTATAAGCTTCTGGGGTTAACTGAAACGAGCGCAATATGCTGCTCTTTACTGTGGCATAATCCTGGCACTCTTCCAGTGACAATTGGGTGTATGCCTCCCTGGCTGCACCGGTCAATCTTAGCTGGACCAGCTGGGCCCATTCCTCCTGTGGCCACTCCTTGATGCTGGCTACTTTTTCAAAATGCTCGAAGAAGCTCTCCGCCTCTTCGGGAACAAACAAGGGAATGTCCTTCTCCCTAACCCTAACATCTGGTGGGTGTGATACCTGGGTGGTGCTCTCTGGCAACCCATGTTCAATCCTCTGCTCAGCCAAGGTTCTATTCGCTTCTATCTGCATTTGTTTTGTTCTCTCTTTTTCTTTTTCGACCTGGGCTTTTTCTTTTTCGACCTGGGCTTTTTCTTTTTCGACCTCTAGTCTTGCTTTCTCTTTTTCTTTCTCCTGTTCCAACTCCAGTTCTCTTACTCTGGTTTTCTCTTTTTCTACTTCCAGTCTGGTTTTCTCTTTTTCTACTTCCAGCCTGGTTTTCTCTTTTTCCTTCTCGGCTTCATTTTTCATCTGGAGTTCTAATTTCATCTTTTCCAGCTGGAACTGTCTCTCCTCACGCTGTTGTTGGATCTGGAGCTCTAACTGGAATCTCTCCAAGCTCCTATTTCGGCTACTCCTACTACTGCGGCTACTCTTGCTGCTCCTACTCGATCCCTGGGATCTCACTTCATCCTGCCCATCATCCTCCTTTCCACTTTCAGCTCCTTTTTGGGCTCCTTGCTCTGCCGCTTCACTTCTGGCTCTCAACTGTCTAAGGATCTCATCCTTCATCCCAGCTACTTTAGATGCTTTCAACCTGATGCCACATTTTTCTGCTATCTGTTTCAATTGATCCCTCGTGCAACCTTCCAAGTCCTCAGGCTTGCCTGACTCCACAAATGCTTGCACCTTATCCATCTTTGTCCTGTGAGTCTTCCCAAGAGAGAGAGTATACACCTGCGGTCACACAGTTTATCTCAGCAGGGGTGTACAAATCCACTCTTGGACAGGGTGTGGGTGTGTCAGTTCACTCTCCCGGACACAGGCCCCCAATTTATTATAGACTGTGGGTTGGTTGGTGTTGTCGTCGTCGATCCTTCTCTATGGACAACCCAACCCACAACTCGGCAGAGTGCTTATACTAGGAGATCACCCTTGGCGCTTCTGGCTCTTGGAGAGGGGCTCAACGTCACACGTTTAGGGGATGCGGCTCCAACACTTAGCCTCGTTGTCACGTGCACACACCCACTCGAGCCGCTGTGACTTCCCACTCTCTCCTTATGAGATATGATCTCCTCAATCCCCTATGACTTACTAGTATTACCTCTTACCCTGTCCACAGCAGTGGTTCTTGGCTCTTTCTCTCTCTCTCTCCTTCTTCACTACTTCCTGGGAAGCCTCACTAGGACAAGGGCAAACACCAGCAAATTGTGACACATTTACTGAACAAAGCACATACACGATACATACACACATATAATAATAATGAATCCTATACTCTATAATATCACAATCAGGTTGCACTCCAATACCATCAGAACTCTATTATCAGCTTATCAAGTGGTATCCTATCTCCTGGTTCACCACCTGATACTATTAACCTCCTCAAGTTGGTCAAGCCTACATACACTGTTGCACTATCAGCAAGATAATGTACATATAGAAAATCAGCATTTGAATGCAATAACATATACCAGTATAAATGTTCATTGATACTTCAGTATAAAAACTCCTTGACATAAGAATGCCAACAGTCACTCACCTCTCACTGCGTCTTGCACGCTAATGACAACCAAACACTATCAACTCCCTACTAGTAATCCACCAGAACTTCCCCTTCCACCTCTGGAAGTTCACCATCCTAATATCCTTAGGTTTTTCCGGGCTTCACTACCAGGATCTTCTGCAGCTCCTCCAGGCTGCTATCATGAAGTTTCCTTGTGCAACTACGGTGCTTCACCCTTCTGTTAGGTTCTTCCACAGCTCTCTTGGCTGCTACACCACCTCTACAGAAGCACGTGACACTCCTCTTCACTGCTGCTTCTCCTCACAGCTCGAGGTCCTCTGCTCCACTACCTTGGAGTCTCATCAGCTACTTCATCTGCTGGCTTCGAAGTTCTCAGCAACTTCTTCCCCAAAGAACAAACCTGCAACCCATCGACACTCCAATAAAATGTTCCCCTTTAACACATAAACAAAAATAACCACACAATATGCTTGCCTCAAACCTCTATCTGTCCTCTACATACAGTGAGAGTGGACTCCCCCGTTTTGGGCGGGTCCATACTCCACCTCGCCTGGCGGCGGTCCTCACTCGCTGGGAGGGTCTTCCTCCATCCGGAGCCAGGCTCCCTCAGTCGTCCGCCAGCGCTCAGAGGGGGCGGACGTCGCTCCGTGTTCCTCCCTCTCCACTCTCTTATTTCAGGCTTTCTGCCTTATTAAAATATGTCTAACTTATAAATAAACATCGCTACTGTCGCTGGGCACACGACCAACTACAAGCAATCACTATGAACTGGCGTTTATCGTGCTTACCACAGATTAATTGGTCGAGGGCGCTTTCCCTCTGACGGCGTCTGGTCAGGGCGCTCCCACGCAGCCCACAATAATGCTTCTGGGCGATTTAATATCTGCTCGTCGACCAGGACTTGAGACCACAACGTTCCCAGCTCGATTCCACAGCTGGTACGTCCGCACACTTCTCTTCTCTTCGAGATATATCACTAGGGGTTCCCTTCTGGCGGGAGCTCAAACGGAGCGCGGCTTCCCCCTGCGATGTCTGGCACTCAAGTGAGGTCAAGGTCCTCCGGAAGCGAGCCTCACGCCTCCAGCAAAATGTCCACATCTCCTAGCCCGTCATTTATCTATTTTCTTCTGCATTGCCCATAATCTCAAACTGTTACACATATCCAACCAACCATTTTTCATATGGGTTATCACCTCAATATTTACTAGACCTTCTAATTAGGTCAGGCTTGCTGAATAACTCTCAAGGAGGGAGACTCGTTTCTCCTGTAGGCTGAGATCATAACAATATATATATATATATATATGAATATATATAGCAGTGGGTGGGCAGGCAGTCACACTTCTGGGGTGTGAGTTTTCATTCGCATATAGTCCTGGGGACCATTCAGGCTTGTTCGCACTCATATATATATATATATATATATATATATATATATGTCTCATTGAATATGACCGCATATTCTGTATTTACTATCTTCTGATTTAGGGCTTCTGTCCCTCTAACTATTTTCTTAGCATCAGGGCTTAGCTGAAATAGGAGTTCTCCAAAACTCATTTTCGTAGTTTCAAGGTGAAGAAAAGAAGTGAATTACTATAGAATGTATTACACTTATTTATACAATTTGCACAACTTTTCGAACCTCCATGGGTTATTCTCAAGTGAAAAGAATTTTCAGGACTGGTTGATTTTATACCCACACTGGGTCAGGTGATAAGACAATAAAGGTGAAAACATGGGGGAGATACATAAGGGATAAATGGGGGGTGAAACATAAGAATAGAGGTAACTGCGGAAGGCCTATTGGCCCATACGAGGCAGCTTCTATCTACATACAAAGATTAATCAAGTGTAATTGGCCTGTTATGTTTAACAGTGTCTTCTGTGTTGGCATGGTTATGTTCTGGTCTTGTCCAAACTCTCATGGTGGGTAGAGTAAATAGTTCCGTGATTTGGATGTTCATAGTAGGTTGTTCTATTCTTATGTGAATTACTTCAAGAATTTGTAATCTTCTTGCATCTTGGGTTTTGTCTATTATACATGTATTTTTGTTCAACATTTCTCTTGTTAGGTGTTTCTCTTGTCCTAACAATTACAGAGTTCATGAACATTGAAGGAACTCCTGTTCTCTCGAGTACTGTATTGTTGATGTCGTGGTCTCTCCACGTGATGTCAAGGATGCGTCTCAGGTTCCGCATGTGAAAGGTATTGAGCCGTCTCTCCTGGCGAGAGCACAAGGTCCAGGATTCCGAGGCGTAGAGAAGTGTACTCACCACACATGCCATGCAGACGTGTGCCTTGGTGTGCACTGTCAGTTTGGCATTTTCCCAAACCCGCTTTGTGAGCCTGACCAGTGTTGTTGCGGCCTTCCCGATACGCCTGTTGAGCTCAGTGTCCAGGGAAAGGGTGTCTGAGATTGTGGAGCCCAGGTACACAAACTCGTGAACTGCCTCCAGCACATAGTCTGCTATATTTATACAGGGTAGCTCATTGACATCTGATCCCATCACCTGTGTCTTCTTCAGGCTGATTGTCAGGCCGAATGCGGAACAGGCTGTGGCAAAGTGGTTGAGTAGCTGCTGCAGGCCTTCTGCTGTGTGTATGGTGATCGCTGCGTCGTCGGCGAAGAGGAACTCCCTGAGGATTCGCATCTGTACTTTTGTCTTTGCTCGGAGTCTGGATAGATTATAGAGCTTTCCATCAGATCTTGTACGGAGATAGATGCTTTCTGTGGTTGTTCCATAGGCATGCTTGACGAGGATCGCGAAGAAGATGCCGAACAGGGTTGGAGCAAGAACACACCCCTGTTTAACATCACTGTTGATGTTGAATGGTTCAGAGGTTGAGCCGTCGTACATGACTGTTCCCTTCATGTCCTTGTGGAACGATTGTATCATGCTGAGTAGGGTGGGTGGGCAGCCAATTTTGGCCAAGATCTTGAAGAGTCCGTCCCTGCTCACGAGGTCGAAGGTCTTTGTAAGGTGAATGAAGGCGATGTATGAGGCTTTTCTCTGCTCCCTGCACTTTTCTTGAAGCTGTCTCAGGGAGAACACCATGTCAGTGGTCGACCTCTCTGCTCGGAAACCACACTGTGACTCGGGGTACACTCTTTCGGCAAGAATCTGAAGCCTGACCAAGACGACCCTAGCGAAGGGTTTGCCAACGATGCTGAGGAGGGAGATGCCGCGATAGTTGACATCGCTTCTGTCACCTTTATTTTTGTAGCGAGTGATGATGTTTGCATCTCTCATGTCTTGTGGCACCGAGTCCTCCCTCCAGCACTGGCACAGAAGTTCATGAAGCTCAGATTTAAGTGTTCCACGAGCGCACTTGAGAACTTCAGGCGGAATCCCGTCGTCTCCTGGGGCCTTCCCTGAGGAAAGTGAATCCACTGCTTTCTCAACTTCTTCCACAGTTGGTTCAAGATCAAGTTCTTCCATGATGGGCAGGCATTCGATTGCATCCAAAGCCTCTACGCTGACCAAGTTCTCTCTGGAGTAGAGTTCAGAGTAATGTTCCACTCAGCGATTCATCTGTTGATCACGGTCTTTAGTGATCTCTCCAGTGGCTGACTTTAGAGGAGCCGTCCAGTTTTGTGTATGCCTGTTGCCTGTTTGATCCCTTCGTACATGCCTCTTATGTTGCCAACAGTGGCCGCAGTCTGGATGCTGGAACAGAGTCGAACCCAGTAATCGTTAGCACAGCGCCTCGCAGTTTGTTGAACTATACTGCGGGCAGTACAGAGGGCCTGTAGGTTTCTTTCTGAGGGCAGGTTCTTGTAGAATGAGAGAGCTCGTCTCTTTTTCTCTACGAGGGGTAACAGTTCCTCTGCACTGACCTCGAACCAATCTGCTGACTTGTTCTGCCTCTTACCGAAGGTGGACATGGCAATGTTGAAAATAGTGCCCCTGAGATGTGACCACCTCTCACTTGCACTATCGCAGGGTGATACAGGAAGGGGATTTACCAGCGCCGCAGTGAATTCCTCCACCTTGTGAAGGTCACGGATCTTGTTTACGTTAATTCGTGGCCTTCCCTCCTTCTTTGCTCTGTGGATTTTCCGGGGCTGGAACTTTACTCTGCAAACGGCGAGAGAGTGGTCGGTGTCGCAATCTGCGCTCTGGAAGCTGCGGGTCAGTTTGACATTTCGCAAATTGCTACGCCCCGTAAGCACCAGGTCGAGTTGGTGCCAATGCTTAGACCTGGGATGTCTCCAGGAAACTTTATGCAAGGGCTTGGTGTCGAAGAAGGAATTGGTGATGCAGAGATCATGACGGCAGCAGAACTCCAGGAGGCGCGGCCCACTCTCATCCATCTTCCCAAATCCAAACTGGCCCAGGCAGGAATGCCAAGAGCTGTGATCATAACCAACTCTTGCATTAAAATCTCCCAGGAGGAAGACTGGCTCTTGTTGAGGTATGTCTCTGAGAGCTAGGCCGAGGTCATCATAAAACTTGTCCTTCGCTTCGTTAGAGGAGGTCAGTGTTGTGTCATAGGCATGGATGAGACTGACCATTCCTGCTGCTGTATGAAGCTTAAGTTTGATGATCCTTGCAGATCCCTCCATGGGCGGTACTATGGACCCTAACAACCTGTTTCTGATGGCAAAGCCAACGCCATGCTCCCTTACCTCTTCTGGTGGTTTGCCCTGCCAGAAGAAGGTAAAGTCTTTCTCCCGTATGTTGCCGGTCGCGGGGAGACGTGTCTCCTGCAGGGCGACTATGTCCATCTGGAGCCTGCGCAGTTCATTGTTGATCATAGCTGTCTTGTGGGCGTCGTTCACTTCCAGTAGATCTTCCGAGAGACCCGGTGTCATGGTCCTTACATTCCATGTGCCCAGTTTGAGAGCTGGGTGGCTCTGTGTTGGTTTTCTTTTGCCTGGTGCATGGGTTGACGATCCTCTTGTTGGATTGTGGCCTAAGCCCCACGCACCCAGTGGAGCAGGCAGACCATGGCGGGACAGCACCTTATTGGCTGGGGGCTGTCCAGCTTGAGGCAGGCGGTAGCTGTCCTTTGAAATCGGATGATTTCTCCCACCGACGGAAGTAACCTCTGGCGTCCCACTCTACGCCAATTGAGTGGTAGGCTTATCACCGGTAACTGTCGCTTCCCGTGTTGAGCCATCACCAAGGCGATGCTGGAGCGTCCTCTCCAGGGCACAGGCCTGGGCAGTAATTATGGAGGACCAGCTGTTGCATATGCAGCAGATCCACCCTCTCCACGCCAGTGATGTGATCCAAGGGAAGGGCAGGCGCCGATACGCTTGGGACCAGTGTCGTCGCAGGAGTTACCAGACTGTAGCTGTAAACAGCTGCAAGCTGCCTTAAGGACTCTGACTCCGGATTTTTCCTCAGGGTTGACTCCCGAAGTCTTTCCCATGAGTGGGTTTAACCGCAAGACAGCAGAGGTTTCTATATAGAAATATCTAGTATATGTATATATATATATATATATATATATATATATATATATATATATATATATATATATATATATATATATATATATATGTGTGTCGTACCTAGTAGCCAGAATGCACTTCTCGGCCTACTATGCAACGCCCGATTTGCCTAATAAGCCAAGTTTTCCTGAATAATTATATTTTCTCAAATTTTTTTCTTATGAAATGATAAAGCTACCCATTTCATTATGTATGAGGTCAATTTTTTTTATTGGAGTTAAAATTAACGTAGATATATGACCGAACCTAACCAACCCTACCTAAC